>NW_027443716.1:0-267235 GCF_048569485.1 Anomaloglossus baeobatrachus | reverse complement strand
ACTATAACAGATGCAAACTTGTCCTGTGTGGTGGAGATGAGATTTGATAAAGTAAGTGGAAATCCAGTAAAAGTTTCATTTGGCTACTTTGCACTCTCGAGATAATCGTCACCATGTGCCAAATGCAATATAATAGCAATCTGAACACATTCGCGCATAAATGAAATGACCACAATTTTCTCCAAAACTATAACAGATGCAAACTTGTCCTGTGTGGTGGAGATGAGATTTGATAAAGTAAGTGGAAATCCAGTAAAAGTTTCATTTGGCTACTTTGCACTCTCGAGATAATCGTCACCATGTGCCAAATGCAATATAATAGCAATCTGAACACATTCGCGCATAAATGAAATGACCACAATTTTCTCCAAAACTATAACAGATGCAAACTTGTCCTGTGTGGTGGAGATGAGATTTGATAAAGTAAGTGGAAATCCAGTAAAAGTTTCATTTGGCTACTTTGCACTCTCGAGATAATCGTCACCATGTGCCAAATGCAATATAATAGCAATCTGAACACATTCGCGCATAAATGAAATGACCACAATTTTCTCCAAAACTATAACAGATGCAAACTTGTCCTGTGTGGTGGAGATGAGATTTGATAAAGTAAGTGGAAATCCAGTAAAAGTTTCATTTGGCTACTTTGCACTCTCGAGATAATCGTCACCATGTGCCAAATGCAATATAATAGCAATCTGAACACATTCGCGCATAAATGAAATGACCACAATTTTCTCCAAAACTATAACAGATGCAAACTTGTCCTGTGTGGTGGAGATGAGATTTGATAAAGTAAGTGGAAATCCAGTAAAAGTTTCATTTGGCTACTTTGCACTCTCGAGATAATCGTCACCATGTGCCAAATGCAATATAATAGCAATCTGAACACATTCGCGCATAAATGAAATGACCACAATTTTCTCCAAAACTATAACAGATGCAAACTTGTCCTGTGTGGTGGAGATGAGATTTGATAAAGTGGAAATCCAGTAAAAGTTTCATTTGGCTACTTTGCACTCTCGAGATAATCGTCACCATGTGCCAAATGCAATATAATAGCAATCTGAACACATTCGCGCATAAATGAAATGACCACAATTTTCTCCAAAACTATAACAGATGCAAACTTGTCCTGTGTGGTGGAGATGAGATTTGATAAAGTAAGTGGAAATCCAGTAAAAGTTTCATTTGGCTACTTTGCACTCTCGAGATAATCGTCACCATGTGCCAAATGCAATATAATAGCAATCTGAACACATTCGCGCATAAATGAAATGACCACAATTTTCTCCAAAACTATAACAGATGCAAACTTGTCCTGTGTGGTGGAGATGAGATTTGATAAAGTAAGTGGAAATCCAGTAAAAGTTTCATTTGGCTACTTTGCACTCTTGAGATAATCGTCACCATGTGCCAAATGCAATATAATAGCAATCTGAACACATTCGCGCATGAATGAAATGACCACAATTTTCTCCAAAACTATAACAGATGCAAACTTGTCCTGTGTGGTGGAGATGAGATTTGATAAAGTAAGTGGAAATCCAGTTAAAGTTTCATTTGGCTACTTTGCACTCTCGAGATAATCGTCACCATGTGCCAAATGCAATATAATAGCAATCTGAACACATTCGCGCATAAATGAAATGACCACAATTTTCTCCAAAACTATAACAGATGCAAACTTGTCCTGTGTGGTGGAGATGAGATTTGATAAAGTAAGTGGAAATCCAGTAAAAGTTTCATTTGGCTACTTTGCACTCTCGAGATAATCGTCACCATGTGCCAAATGCAATATAATAGCAATCTGAACACATTCGCGCATAAATGAAATGACCACAATTTTCTCCAAAACTATAACAGATGCAAACTTGTCCTGTGTGGTGGAGATGAGATTTGATAAAGTAAGTGGAAATCCAGTAAAAGTTTCATTTGGCTACTTTGCACTCTCGAGATAATCGTCACCATGTGCCAAATGCAATATAATAGCAATCTGAACACAATCGCGCATAAATGAAATGACCACAATTTTCTCCAAAACTATAACAGATGCAAACTTGTCCTCTGTGGTGGAGATGAGATTTGATAAAGTAAGTGGAAATCCAGTAAAAGTTTCATTTGGCTACTTTGCACTCTCGAGATAATCGTCACCATGTGCCAAATGCAATATAATAGCAATCTGAACACATTCGCGCATAAATGAAATGACCACAATTTTCTCCAAAACTATAACAGATGCAAACTGACTGTGTGGTGGAGATGAGATTTGATAAAGTAAGTGGAAATCCAGTAAAAGTTTCATTTGGCTACTTTGCACTCTCGAGATAATCGTCACCATGTGCCAAATGCAATATAATAGCAATCTGAACACATTCGCGCATAAATGAAATGACCACAATTTTCTCCAAAACTATAACAGATGCAAACTTGTCCTGTGTGGTGGAGATGAGATTTGATAAAGTAAGTGGAAATCCAGTAAAAGTTTCATTTGGCTACTTTGCACTCTCGAGATAATCGTCACCATGTGCCAAATGCAATATAATAGCAATCTGAACACATTCGCGCATAAATGAAATGACCACAATTTTCTCCAAAACTATAACAGATGCAAACTTGTCCTGTGTGGTGGAGATGAGATTTGATAAAGTAAGTGGAAATCCAGTAAAAGTTTCATTTGGCTACTTTTCACTCTCGAGATAATCGTCACCATGTGCCAAATGCAATATAATAGCAATCTGAACACATTCGCGCATAAATGAAATGACCACAATTTTCTCCAAAACTATAACAGATGCAAACTTGTCCTGTGTGGTGGAGATGAGATTTGATAAAGTAAGTGGAAATCCAGTAAAAGTTTCATTTGGCTACTTTGCACTCTCGAGATAATCGTCACCATGTGCCAAATGCAATATAATAGCAATCTGAACACATTCGCGCATAAATGAAATGACCACAATTTTCTCCAAAACTATAACAGATGCAAACTTGTCCTGTGTGGTGGAGATGTGATTTGATAAAGTAAGTGGAAATCCAGTAAAAGTTTCATTTGGCTACTTTGCACTCTCGAGATAATCGTCACCATGTGCCAAATGCAATATAATAGCAATCTGAACACATTCGCGCATAAATGAAATTACCACAATTTTCTCCAAAACTATAACAGATGCAAACTTGTCCTGTGTGGTGGAGATGAGATTTGATAAAGTAAGTGGAAATCCAGTAAAAGTTTCATTTGGCTACTTTGCACTCTCGAGATAATCGTCACCATGTGCCAAATGCAATATAATAGCAATCTGAACACATTCGCGCATAAATGAAATGACCACAATTTTCTCCAAAACTATAACAGATGCAAACTTGTCCTGTGTGGTGGAGATGAGATTTGATAAAGTAAGTGGAAATCCAGTAAAAGTTTCATTTGGCTACTTTGCACTCTCGAGATAATCGTCACCATGTGCCAAATGCAATATAATAGCAATCTGAACACATTCGCGCATAAATGAAATGACCACAATTTTCTCCAAAACTATAACAGATGCAAACTTGTCCTGTGTGGTGGAGATGAGATTTGATAAAGTAAGTGGAAATCCAGTAAAAGTTTCATTTGGCTACTTTGCACTCTCGAGATAATCGTCACCATGTGCCAAATGCAATATAATAGCAATCTGAACACATTCGCGCATAAATGAAATGACCACAATTTTCTCCAAAACTATAACAGATGCAAACTTGTCCTGTGTGGTGGAGATGAGATTTGATAAAGTAAGTGGAAATCCAGTAAAAGTTTCATTTGGCTACTTTGCACTCTCGAGATAATCGTCACCATGTGCCAAATGCAATATAATAGCAATCTGAACACATTCGCGCATAAATGAAATGACCACAATTTTCTCCAAAACTATAACAGATGCAAACTTGTCCTGTGTGGTGGAGATGAGATTTGATAAAGTAAGTGGAAATCCAGTAAAAGTTTCATTTGGCTACTTTGCACTCTCGAGATAATCGTCACCATGTGCCAAATGCAATATAATAGCAATCTGAACACATTCGCGCATAAATGAAATGACCACAATTTTCTCCAAAACTATAACAGATGCAAACTTGTCCTGTGTGGTGGAGATGAGATTTGATAAAGTAAGTGGAAATCCAGTAAAAGTTTCATTTGGCTACTTTGCACTCTCGAGATAATCGTCACCATGTGCCAAATGCAATATAATAGCAATCTGAACACATTCGCGCATAAATGAAATGACCACAATTTTCTCCAAAACTATAACAGATGCAAACTTGTCCTGTGTGGTGGAGATGAGATTTGATAAAGTAAGTGGAAATCCAGTAAAAGTTTCATTTGGCTACTTTGCACTCTCGAGATAATCGTCACCATGTGCCAAATGCAATATAATAGCAATCTGAACACATTCGCGCATAAATGAAATGACCACAATTTTCTCCAAAACCATAACAGATGCAAACTTGACTGTGTGGTGGAGATGAGATTTGATAAAGTAAGTGGAAATCCAGTAAAAGTTTCATTTGGCTACTTTGCACTCTCGAGATAATCGTCACCATGTGCCAAATGCAATATAATAGCAATCTGAACACATTCGCGCATAAATGAAATGACCACAATTTTCTCCAAAACTATAACAGATGCAAACTTGTCCTGTGTGGTGGAGATGAGATTTGATAAAGTAAGTGGAAATCCAGTAAAAGTTTCATTTGGCTACTTTGCACTCTCGAGATAATCGTCACCATGTGCCAAATGCAATATAATAGCAATCTGAACACATTCGCGCATAAATGAAATGACCACAATTTTCTCCAAAACTATAACAGATGCAAACTTGTCCTGTGTGGTGGAGATGAGATTTGATAAAGTAAGTGGAAATCCAGTAAAAGTTTCATTTGGCTACTTTTCACTCTCGAGATAATCGTCACCATGTGCCAAATGCAATATAATAGCAATCTGAACACATTCGCGCATAAATGAAATGACCACAATTTTCTCCAAAACTATAACAGATGCAAACTTGTCCTGTGTGGTGGAGATGAGATTTGATAAAGTAAGTGGAAATCCAATAAAAGTTTCATTTGGCTACTTTGCACTCTCGAGATAATCGTCACCATGTGCCAAATGCAATATAATAGCAATCTGAACACATTCGCGCATAAATGAAATGACCACAATTTTCTCCAAAACTATAACAGATGCAAACTTGTCCTGTGTGGTGGAGATGTGATTTGATAAAGTAAGTGGAAATCCAGTAAAAGTTTCATTTGGCTACTTTGCACTCTCGAGATAATCGTCACCATGTGCCAAATGCAATATAATAGCAATCTGAACACATTCGCGCATAAATGAAATGACCACAATTTTCTCCAAAACTATAACAGATGCAAACTTGTCCTGTGTGGTGGAGATGAGATTTGATAAAGTAAGTGGAAATCCAGTAAAAGTTTCATTTGGCTACTTTGCACTCTCGAGATAATCGTCACCATGTGCCAAATGCAATATAATAGCAATCTGAACACATTCGCGCATAAATGAAATGACCACAATTTTCTCCAAAACTATAACAGATGCAAACTTGTCCTGTGTGGTGGAGATGAGATTTGATAAAGTAAGTGGAAATCCAGTAAAAGTTTCATTTGGCTACTTTGCACTCTCGAGATAATCGTCACCATGTGCCAAATGCAATATAATAGCAATCTGAACACATTCGCGCATAAATGAAATGACCACAATTTTCTCCAAAACTATAACAGATGCAAACTTGTCCTGTGTGGTGGAGATGAGATTTGATAAAGTAAGTGGAAATCCATTAAAAGTTTCAATTGGCTACTTTGCACTCTCGAGATAATCGTCACCATGTGCCAAATGCAATATAATAGCAATCTGAACACATACGCGCATAAATGAAATGACCACAATTTTCTCCAAAACTATAACAGATGCAAACTTGTCCTGTGTGGTGGAGATGAGATTTGATAAAGTAAGTGGAAATCCAGTAAAAGTTTCATTTGGCTACTTTGCACTCTCGAGATAATCGTCACCATGTGCCAAATGCAATATAATAGCAATCTGAACACATTCGCGCATAAATGAAATGACCACAATTTTCTCCAAAACTATAACAGATGCAAACTTGTCCTGTGTGGTGGAGATGAGATTTGATAAAGTAAGTGGAAATCCAGTAAAAGTTTCATTTGGCTACTTTGCACTCTCGAGATAATCGTCACCATGTGCCAAACGCAATATAATAGCAATCTGAACACATTCGCGCATAAATGAAATGACCACAATTTTCTCCAAAACTATAACAGATGCAAACTTGTCCTGTGTGGTGGAGATGAGATTTGATAAAGTAAGTGGAAATCCAGTAAAAGTTTCATTTGGCTACTTTGCACTCTCGAGATAATCGTCACCATGTGCCAAATGCAATATAATAGCAATCTGAACACATTCGCGCATAAATGAAATGACCACAATTTTCTCCAAAACCATAACATATGCAAACTTGACTGTGTGGTGGAGATGAGATTTGATAAAGTAAGTGGAAATCCAGTAAAAGTTTCATTTGGCTACTTTGCACTCTCGAGATAATCGTCACCATGTGCCAAATGCAATATAATAGCAATCTGAACACATTCGCGCATAAATGAAATGACCACAATTTTCTCCAAAACTATAACAGATGCAAACTTGTCCTGTGTGGTGGAGATGAGATTTGATAAAGTAAGTGGAAATCCAGTAAAAGTTTCATTTGGCTACTTTGCACTCTCGAGATAATCGTCACCATGTGCCAAATGCAATATAATAGCAATCTGAACACATTCGAGCATAATGAAATGACCACAATTTTCTCCAAAACTATAACAGATGCAAACTTGTCCTGTGTGGTGGAGATGAGATTTGATAAAGTAAGTGGAAATCCAGTAAAAGTTTCATTTGGCTACTTTGCACTCTCGAGATAATCGTCACCATGTGCCAAATGCAATATAATAGCAATCTGAACACATTCGCGCATAAATGAAATGACCACAATTTTCTCCAAAACTATAACAGATGCAAACTTGTCCTGTGTGGTGGAGATGAGATTTGATAAAGTAAGTGGAAATCCAGTAAAAGTTTCATTTGGCAACTTTGCACTCTCGAGATAATCGTCACCATGTGCCAAATGCATTATAATAGCAATCTGAACACATTCGCGCATAAATGAAATGACCACAATTTTTCCAAAACTATAACAGATGCAAACTTGTCCTGTGTGGTGGAGATGAGATTTGATAAAGTAAGTGGAAATCCAGTAAAAGTTTCATTTGGCTACTTTGCACTCTCGAGATAATCGTCACCATGTGCCAAATGCAATATAATAGCAATCTGAACACATTCGCGCATAAATGAAATGACCACAATTTTCTCCAAAACTATAACAGATGCAAACTTGTCCTCTGTGGTGGAGATGAGATTTGATAAAGTAAGAGGAAATCCAGTAAAAGTTTCATTTGGCTACTTTGCACTCTCGAGATAATCGTCACCATGTGCCAAATGCAATATAATAGCAATCTGAACACATTCGCGCATAAATGAAATGACCACAATTTTCTCCAAAACTATAACAGATGCAAACTTGTCCTGTGTGGTGGAGATGAGATTTGATAAAGTAAGTGGAAATCCAGTAAAAGTTTTATTTGGCTACTTTGCACTCTCGAGATAATCGTCACCATGTGCCAAATGCAATATAATAGCAATCTGAACACATTCGCGCATAAATGAAATGACCACAATTTTCTCCAAAACTATAACAGATGCAAACTTGTCCTCTGTGGTGGAGATGAGATTTGATAAAGTAAGTGGAAATCCAGTAAAAGTTTCATTTGGCTACTTTGCACTCTCGAGATAATCGTCACCATGTGCCAAATGCAATATAATAGCAATCTGAACACATTCGCGCATAAATGAAATGACCACAATTTTCTCCAAAACTATAACAGATGCAAACTTGTCCTGTGTGGTGGAGATGAGATTTGATAAAGTAAGTGGAAATCCAGTAAAAGTTTCATTTGGCTACTTTGCACTCTCGAGATAATCGTCACCATGTGCCAAATGCAATATAATAGCAATCTGAACACATTCGCGCATAAATGAAATGACCACAATTTTCTCCAAAACTATAACAGATGCAAACTTGTCCTGTGTGGTGGAGATGAGATTTGATAAAGTAAGTGGAAATCCAGTAAAAGTTTCATTTGGCTACTTTGCACTCTCGAGATAATCGTCACCAGGTGCCAAATGCAATATAATAGCAATCTGAACACATTCGCGCATAAATGAAATGACCACAATTTTCTCCAAAACTATAACAGATGCAAACTTGTCCTGTGTGGTGGAGATGAGATTTGATAAAGTAAGTGGAAATCTAGTAAAAGTTTCATTTGGCTACTTTGCACTCTCGAGATAATCGTCACCATGTGCCAAATGCAATATAATAGCAATCTGAACACATTCGCGCATAAATGAAATGACCATAATTTTCTCCAAAACTATAACAGATGCAAACTTGACTGTGTGGTGGAGATGAGATTTGATAAAGTAAGTGGAAATCCAGTAAAAGTTTCATTTGGCTACTTTGCACTCTCGAGATAATCGTCACCATGTGCCAAATGCAATATAATAGCAATCTGAACACATTCGCGCATAAATGAAATGACCACAATTTTCTCCAAAACTATAACAGATGCAAACTTGTCCTGTGTGGTGGAGATGAGATTTGATAAAGTAAGTGGAAATCCAGTAAAAGTTTCATTTGGCTACTTTGCACTCTCGAGATAATCGTCACCATGTGCCAAATGCAATATAATAGCAATCTGAACACATTCGCGCATAAATGAAATGACCACAATTTTCTCCAAAACTATAACAGATGCAAACTTGTCCTGTGTGGTGGAGATGAGATTTGATAAAGTAAGTGGAAATCCAGTAAAAGTTTCATTTGGCTACTTTGCACTCTCGAGATAATCGTCACCATGTGCCAAATGCAATATAATAGCAATCTGAACACATTCGCGCATAAATGAAATGACCACAATTTTCTCCAAAACTATAACAGATGCAAACTTGTCCTGTGTGGTGGAGATGAGATTTGATAAAGTAAGTGGAAATCCAGTAAAAGTTTCATTTGGCTACTTTGCACTCTCGAGATAATCGTCACCATGTGCCAAATGCAATATAATAGCAATCTGAACACATTCGCGCATAAATGAAATGACCACTATTTTCTCCAAAACTATAACAGATGCAAACTTGTCCTGTGTTGTGGAGATGAGATTTGATAAAGTAAGTGGAAATCCAGTAAAAGTTTCAATTGGCTACTTTGCACTCTCGAGATAATCGTCACCATGTGCCAAAGGCAATATAATAGCAATCTGAACACATTCGCGCATAAATGAAATGACCACAATTTTCTCCAAAACTATAACAGATGCAAACTTGTCCTGTGTGGTGGAGATGAGATTTGATAAAGTAAGTGGAAATCCAGTAAAAGTTTCATTTGGCTACTTTTCACTCTCGGGATAATCGTCACCATGTGCCAAATGCAATATAATAGCAATCTGAACACATTCGCGCATAAATGAAATGACCACAATTTTCTCCAAAACTATAACAGATGCAAACTTGTCCTGTGTGGTGGAGATGAGATTTGATAAAGTAAGTGGAAATCCAGTAAAAGTTTCATTTGGCTACTTTGCACTCTCGAGATAATCGTCACCAGGTGCCAAATGCAATATAATAGCAATCTGAACACATTCGCGCATAAATGAAATGACCACAATTTTCTCCAAAACTATAACAGATGCAAACTTGTCCTGTGTGGTGGAGATGAGATTTGATAAAGTAAGTGGAAATCTAGTAAAAGTTTCATTTGGCTACTTTGCACTCTCGAGATAATCGTCACCATGTGCCAAATGCAATATAATAGCAATCTGAACACATTCGCGCATAAATGAAATGACCACAATTTTCTCCAAAACTATAACAGATGCAAACTTGACTGTGTGGTGGAGATGAGATTTGATAAAGTAAGTGGAAATCCAGTAAAAGTTTCATTTGGCTACTTTGCACTCTCGAGATAATCGTCACCATGTGCCAAATGCAATATAATAGCAATCTGAACACATTCGCGCATAAATGAAATGACCACAATTTTCTCCAAAACTATAACAGATGCAAACTTGTCCTGTGTGGTGGAGATGAGATTTGATAAAGTAAGTGGAAATCCAGTAAAAGTTTCATTTGGCTACTTTGCACTCTCGAGATAATCGTCACCATGTGCCAAATGCAATATAATAGCAATCTGAACACATTCGCGCATAAATGAAATGACCACAATTTTCTCCAAAACTATAACAGATGCAAACTTGTCCTGTGTGGTGGAGATGAGATTTGATAAAGTAAGTGGAAATCCAGTAAAAGTTTCATTTGGCTACTTTGCACTCTCGAGATAATCGTCACCATGTGCCAAATGCAATATAATAGCAATCTGAACACATTCGCGCATAAATGAAATGACCACAATTTTCTCCAAAACTATAACAGATGCAAACTTGTCCTGTGTGGTGGAGATGAGATTTGATAAAGTAAGTGGAAATCCAGTAAAAGTTTCATTTGGCTACTTTGCACTCTCGAGATAATCGTCACCATGTGCCAAATGCAATATAATAGCAATCTGAACACATTCGCGCATAAATGAAATGACCACAATTTTCTCCAAAACTATAACAGATGCAAACTTGTCCTGTGTGGTGGAGATGAGATTTGATAAAGTAAGTGGAAATCCAGTAAAAGTTTCAATTGGCTACTTTGCACTCTCGAGATAATCGTCACCATGTGCCAAAGGCAATATAATAGCAATCTGAACACATTCGCGCATAAATGAAATGACCACAATTTTCTCCAAAACTATAACAGATGCAAACTTGTCCTGTGTGGTGGAGATGAGATTTGATAAAGTAAGTGGAAATCCAGTAAAAGTTTCAATTGGCTACTTTGCACTCTCGAGATAATCGTCACCATGTGCCAAATGCAATATAATAGCAATCTGAACACATTCGCGCATAAATGAAATGACCACAATTTTCTCCAAAACTATAACAGATGCAAACTTGTCCTGTGTGGTGGAGATGAGATTTGATAAAGTAAGTGGAAATCCAGTAAAAGTTTCATTTGGCTACTTTGCAATCTCGAGATAATCGTCACCATGTGCCAAATGCAATATAATAGCAATCTGAACACATTCGCGCATAAATGAAATGACCACAATTTTCTCCAAAACTATAACAGATGCAAACTTGACTGTGTGGTGGAGATGAGATTTGATAAAGTAAGTGGAAATCCAGTAAAAGTTTCATTTGGCTACTTTGCACTCTCGAGATAATCGTCACCATGTGCCAAATGCAATATAATAGCAATCTGAACACATTCGCGCATAAATGAAATGACCACAATTTTCTCCAAAACTATAACAGATGCAAACTTGTCCTGTGTGGTGGAGATGAGATTTGATAAAGTAAGTGGAAATCCAGTAAAAGTTTCATTTGGCTACTTTGCACTCTCGAGATAATCGTCACCATGTGCCAAATGCAATATAATAGCAATCTGAACACATTCGCTCATAAATGAAATGACCACAATTTTCTCCAAAACTATAACAGATGCAAACTTGTCCTGTGTGGTGGAGATGAGATTTGATAAAGTAAGTGGAAATCCAGTAAAAGTTTCATTTGGCTACTTTGCACTCTCGAGATAATCGTCACCATGTGCCAAATGCAATATAATAGCAATCTGAACACATTCGCGCATAAATGAAATGACCACAATTTTCTCCAAAACTATAACAGATGCAAACTTGTCCTGTGTGGTGGAGATGAGATTTGATAAAGTAAGTGGAAATCCAGTAAAAGTTTCATTTGGCTACTTTGCACTCTCGAGATAATCGTCACCATGTGCCAAATGCAATATAATAGCAATCTGAACACATTCGCGCATAAATGAAATGACCACAATTTTCTCCAAAACTATAACAGATGCAAACTTGACTGTGTGGTGGAGATGAGATTTGATAAAGTAAGTGGAAATCCAGTAAAAGTTTCATTTGGCTACTTTGCACTCTCGAGATAATCGTCACCATGTGCCAAATGCAATATAATAGCAATCTGAACACATTCGCGCATAAATGAAATGACCACAATTTTCTCCAAAACTATAACAGATGCAAACTTGTCCTGTGTGGTGGAGATGAGATTTGATAAAGTAAGTGGAAATCCAGTAAAAGTTTCATTTGGCTACTTTGCACTCTCGAGATAATCGTCACCATGTGCCAAATGCAATATAATAGCAATCTGAACACATTCGCTCATAAATGAAATGACCACAATTTTCTCCAAAACTATAACAGATGCAAACTTGTCCTGTGTGGTGGAGATGAGATTTGATAAAGTAAGTGGAAATCCAGTAAAAGTTTCATTTGGCTACTTTGCACTCTCGAGATAATCGTCACCATGTGCCAAATGCAATATAATAGCAATCTGAACACATTCGCGCATAAATGAAATGACCACAATTTTCTCCAAAACTATAACAGATGCAAACTTGTCCTGTGTGGTGGAGATGAGATTTGATAAAGTAAGTGGAAATCCAGTAAAAGTTTCATTTGGCTACTTTGCACTCTCGAGATAATCGTCACCATGTGCCAAATACAATATAATAGCAATCTGAACACATTCGCGCATAAATGAAATGACCACAATTTTCTCCAAAACTATAACAGATGCAAACTTGTCCTGTGTGGTGGAGATGAGATTTGATAAAGTAAGTGGAAATCCAGTAAAAGTTTCATTTGGCTACTTTGCACTCTCGAGATAATCGTCACCATGTGCCAAATGCAATATAATAGCAATCTGAACACATTCGCGCATAAATGAAATGACCACAATTTTCTCCAAAACTATAACAGATGCAAACTTGTCCTGTGTGGTGGAGATGAGATTTGATAAAGTAAGTGGAAATCCAGTAAAAGTTTCAATTGGCTACTTTGCACTCTCCAGATAATCGTCACCATGTGCCAAAGGCAATATAATAGCAATCTGAACACATTCGCGCATAAATGAAATGACCACAATTTTCTCCAAAACTATAACAGATGCAAGCTTGTCCTGTGTGGTGGAGATGAGATTTGATAAAGTAAGTGGAAATCCAGTAAAAGTTTCATTTGGCTACTTTGCACTCTCGAGATAATCGTCACCATGTGCCAAATGCAATATAATAGCAATCTGAACACATTCGCGCATAAATGAAATGACCACAATTTTCTCCAAAACTATAACAGATGCAAACTTGTCCTGTGTGGTGGAGATGAGATTTGATAAAGTAAGTGGAAATCCAGTAAAAGTTTCAATTGGCTACTTTGCACTCTCGAGATAATCGTCACCATGTGCCAAAGGCAATATAATAGCAATCTGAACACATTCGCGCATAAATGAAATGACCACAATTTTCTCCAAAACTATAACAGATGCAAACTTGTCCTGTGTGGTGGAGATGAGATTTGATAAAGTAAGTGGAAATCCAGTAAAAGTTTCAATTGGCTACTTTGCACTCTCGAGATAATCGTCACCATGTGCCAAATGCAATATAATAGCAATCTGAACACATTCGCGCATAAATGAAATGACCACAATTTTCTCCAAAACTATAACAGATGCAAACTTGTCCTGTGTGGTGGAGATGAGATTTGATAAAGTAAGTGGAAATCCAGTAAAAGTTTCATTTGGCTACTTTGCACTCTCGAGATAATCGTCACCATGTGCCAAATGCAATATAATAGCAATCTGAACACATTCGCGCATAAATGAAATGACCACAATTTTCTCCAAAACTATAACAGATGCAAACTTGACTGTGTGGTGGAGATGAGATTTGATAAAGTAAGTGGAAATCCAGTAAAAGTTTCATTTGGCTACTTTGCACTCTCGAGATAATCGTCACCATGTGCCAAATGCAATATAATAGCAATCTGAACACATTCGCGCATAAATGAAATGACCACAATTTTCTCCAAAACTATAACAGATGCAAACTTGTCCTGTGTGGTGGAGATGAGATTTGATAAAGTAAGTGGAAATCCAGTAAAAGTTTCATTTGGCTACTTTGCACTCTCGAGATAATCGTCACCATGTGCCAAATGCAATATAATAGCAATCTGAACACATTCGCTCATAAATGAAATGACCACAATTTTCTCCAAAACTATAACAGATGCAAACTTGTCCTGTGTGGTGGAGATGAGATTTGATAAAGTAAGTGGAAATCCAGTAAAAGTTTCATTTGGCTACTTTGCACTCTCGAGATAATCGTCACCATGTGCCAAATGCAATATAATAGCAATCTGAACACATTCGCGCATAAATGAAATGACCACAATTTTCTCCAAAACTATAACAGATGCAAACTTGTCCTGTGTGGTGGAGATGAGATTTGATAAAGTAAGTGGAAATCCAGTAAAAGTTTCATTTGGCTACTTTGCACTCTCGAGATAATCGTCACCATGTGCCAAATGCAATATAATAGCAATCTGAACACATTCGCGCATAAATGAAATGACCACAATTTTCTCCAAAACTATAACAGATGCAAACTTGACTGTGTGGTGGAGATGAGATTTGATAAAGTAAGTGGAAATCCAGTAAAAGTTTCATTTGGCTACTTTGCACTCTCGAGATAATCGTCACCATGTGCCAAATGCAATATAATAGCAATCTGAACACATTCGCGCATAAATGAAATGACCACAATTTTCTCCAAAACTATAACAGATGCAAACTTGTCCTGTGTGGTGGAGATGAGATTTGATAAAGTAAGTGGAAATCCAGTAAAAGTTTCATTTGGCTACTTTGCACTCTCGAGATAATCGTCACCATGTGCCAAATGCAATATAATAGCAATCTGAACACATTCGCTCATAAATGAAATGACCACAATTTTCTCCAAAACTATAACAGATGCAAACTTGTCCTGTGTGGTGGAGATGAGATTTGATAAAGTAAGTGGAAATCCAGTAAAAGTTTCATTTGGCTACTTTGCACTCTCGAGATAATCGTCACCATGTGCCAAATGCAATATAATAGCAATCTGAACACATTCGCGCATAAATGAAATGACCACAATTTTCTCCAAAACTATAACAGATGCAAACTTGTCCTGTGTGGTGGAGATGAGATTTGATAAAGTAAGTGGAAATCCAGTAAAAGTTTCATTTGGCTACTTTGCACTCTCGAGATAATCGTCACCATGTGCCAAATACAATATAATAGCAATCTGAACACATTCGCGCATAAATGAAATGACCACAATTTTCTCCAAAACTATAACAGATGCAAACTTGTCCTGTGTGGTGGAGATGAGATTTGATAAAGTAAGTGGAAATCCAGTAAAAGTTTCATTTGGCTACTTTGCACTCTCGAGATAATCGTCACCATGTGCCAAATGCAATATAATAGCAATCTGAACACATTCGCGCATAAATGAAATGACCACAATTTTCTCCAAAACTATAACAGATGCAAACTTGTCCTGTGTGGTGGAGATGAGATTTGATAAAGTAAGTGGAAATCCAGTAAAAGTTTCATTTGGCTACTTTGCACTCTCGAGATAATCGTCACCATGTGCCAAATGCAATATAATAGCAATCTGAACACATTCGCGCATAAATGAAATGACCACAATTTTCTCCAAAACTATAACAGATGCAAACTTGTCCTGTGTGGTGGAGATGAGATTTGATAAAGTAAGTGGAAATCCAGTAAAAGTTTCAATTGGCTACTTTGCACTCTCGAGATAATCGTCACCATGTGCCAAAGGCAATATAATAGCAATCTGAACACATTCGCGCATAAATGAAATGACCACAATTTTCTCCAAAACTATAACAGATGCAAACTTGTCCTGTGTGGTGGAGATGAGATTTGATAAAGTAAGTGGAAATCCAGTAAAAGTTTCAATTGGCTACTTTGCACTCTCGAGATAATCGTCACCATGTGCCAAATGCAATATAATAGCAATCTGAACACATTCGCGCATAAATGAAATGACCACAATTTTCTCCAAAACTATAACAGATGCAAACTTGTCCTGTGTGGTGGAGATGAGATTTGATAAAGTAAGTGGAAATCCAGTAAAAGTTTCATTTGGCTACTTTGCACTCTCGAGATAATCGTCACCATGTGCCAAATGCAATATAATAGCAATCTGAACACATTCGCGCATAAATGAAATGACCACAATTTTCTCCAAAACTATAACAGATGCAAACTTGACTGTGTGGTGGAGATGAGATTTGATAAAGTAAGTGGAAATCCAGTAAAAGTTTCATTTGGCTACTTTGCACTCTCGAGATAATCGTCACCATGTGCCAAATGCAATATAATAGCAATCTGAACACATTCGCGCATAAATGAAATGACCACAATTTTCTCCAAAACTATAACAGATGCAAACTTGTCCTGTGTGGTGGAGATGAGATTTGATAAAGTAAGTGGAAATCCAGTAAAAGTTTCATTTGGCTACTTTGCACTCTCGAGATAATCGTCACCATGTGCCAAATGCAATATAATAGCAATCTGAACACATTCGCGCATAAATGAAATGACCACAATTTTCTCCAAAACTATAACAGATGCAAACTTGTCCTGTGTGGTGGAGATGAGATTTGATAAAGTAAGTGGAAATCCAGTAAAAGTTTCATTTGGCTACTTTGCACTCTCGAGATAATCGTCACCATGTGCCAAATGCAATATAATAGCAATCTGAACACATTCGCGCATAAATGAAATGACCACAATTTTCTCCAAAACTATAACAGATGCAAACTTGTCCTGTGTGGTGGAGATGAGATTTGATAAAGTAAGTGGAAATCCAGTAAAAGTTTCAATTGGCTACTTTGCACTCTCGAGATAATCGTCACCATGTGCCAAATGCAATATAATAGCAATCTGAACACATTCGCGCATAAATGAAATGACCACAATTTTCTCCAAAACTATAACAGATGCAAACTTGTCCTGTGTGGTGGAGATGAGATTTGATAAAGTAAGTGGAAATCCAGTAAAAGTTTCATTTGGCTACTTTGCACTCTCGAGATAATCGTCACCATGTGCCAAATGCAATATAATAGCAATCTGAACACATTCGCGCATAAATGAAATGACCACAATTTTCTCCAAAACTATAACAGATGCAAACTTGTCCTGTGTGGTGGAGATGAGATTTGATAAAGTAAGTGGAAATCCAGTAAAAGTTTCATTTGGCTACTTTGCACTCTCGAGATAATTGTCACCATGTGCCAAATGCAATATAATAGCAATCTGAACACATTCGCGCATAAATGAAATGACCACAATTTTCTCCAAAACTATAACAGATGCAAAATTGTCCTGTGTGGTGGAGATGAGATTTGATAAAGTAAGTGGAAATCCAGTAAAAGTTTCATTTGGCTACTTTGCACTCTCGAGATAATCGTCACCATGTGCCAAATGCAATATAATAGCAATCTGAACACATTCGCGCATAAATGAAATGACCACAATTTTCTCCAAAACTATAACAGATGCAAACTTGTCCTGTGTGGTGGAGATGAGATTTGATAAAGTAAGTGTAAATCTAGTAAAAGTTTAATTTGGCTACTTTGCACTCTCGAGATAATCGTCACCATGTGCCAAATGCAATATAATAGCAATCTGAACACATTCGCGCATAAATGAAATGACCACAATTTTCTCCAAAACTATAACAGATGCAAACTTGACTGTGTGGTGGAGATGAGATTTGATAAAGTAAGTGGAAATCCAGTAAAAGTTTCATTTGGCTACTTTGCACTCTCGAGATAATCGTCACCATGTGCCAAATGCAATATAATAGCAATCTGAACACATTCGCGCATAAATGAAATGACCACAATTTTCTCCAAAACTATAACAGATGCAAACTTGTCCTGTGTGGTGATGAGATTTGATAAAGTAAGTGGAAATCCAGTAAAAGTTTCATTTGGCTACTTTTCACTCTCGAGATAATCGTCACCATGTGCCAAATGCAATATAATAGCAATCTGAACACATTCGCGCATAAATGAAATGACCACAATTTTCTCCAAAACTATAACAGATGCAAACTTGTCCTGTGTGGTGGAGATGAGATTTGATAAAGTAAGTGGAAATCCAGTACAAGTTTCATTTGGCTACTTTGCACTCTCGAGATAATCGTCACCATGTGCCAAATGCAATATAATAGCAATCTGAACACATTCGCGCATAAATGAAATGACCACAATTTTCTCCAAAACTATAACAGATGCAAACTTGTCCTGTGTTGTGGAGATGAGATTTGATAAAGTGGAAATCCAGTAAAAGTTTCAATTGGCTACTTTGCACTCTCGAGATAATCGTCACCATGTGCCAAAGGCAATATAATAGCAATCTGAACACATTCGCGCATAAATGAAATGACCACAATTTTCTCCAAAACTATAACAGATGCAAACTTGTCCTGTGTGGTGGAGATGAGATTTGATAAAGTAAGTGGAAATCCAGTAAAAGTTTCATTTGGCTACTTTTCACTCTCGGGATAATCGTCACCATGTGCCAAATGCAATATAATAGCAATCTGAACACATTCGCGCATAAATGAAATGACCACAATTTTCTCCAAAACTATAACAGATGCAAACTTGTCCTGTGTGGTGGAGATGAGATTTGATAAAGTAAGTGGAAATCCAGTAAAAGTTTCATTTGGCTACTTTGCACTCTCGAGATAATCGTCACCAGGTGCCAAATGCAATATAATAGCAATCTGAACACATTCGCGCATAAATGAAATGACCACAATTTTCTCCAAAACTATAACAGATGCAAACTTGACTGTGTGGTGGAGATGAGATTTGATAAAGTAAGTGGAAATCCAGTAAAAGTTTCATTTGGCTACTTTGCACTCTCGAGATAATCGTCACCATGTGCCAAATGCAATATAATAGCAATCTGAACACATTCGCGCATAAATGAAATGACCACAATTTTCTCCAAAACTATAACAGATGCAAACTTGTCCTGTGTGGTGGAGATGAGATTTGATAAAGTAAGTGGAAATCCAGTAAAAGTTTCATTTGGCTACTTTGCACTCTCGAGATAATCGTCACCATGTGCCAAATGCAATATAATAGCAATCTGAACACATTCGCGCATAAATGAAATGACCACAATTTTCTCCAAAACTATAACAGATGCAAACTTGTCCTGTGTGGTGGAGATGAGATTTGATAAAGTAAGTGGAAATCCAGTAAAAGTTTCATTTGGCTACTTTGCACTCTCGAGATAATCGTCACCATGTGCCAAATGCAATATAATAGCAATCTGAACACATTCGCGCATAAATGAAATGACCACAATTTTCTCCAAAACTATAACAGATGCAAACTTGTCCTGTGTGGTGGAGATGAGATTTGATAAAGTAAGTGGAAATCCAGTAAAAGTTTCATTTGGCTACTTTGCACTCTCGAGATAATCGTCACCATGTGCCAAATGCAATATAATAGCAATCTGAACACATTCGCGCATAAATGAAATGACCACAATTTTCTCCAAAACTATAACAGATGCAAACTTGTCCTGTGTGGTGGAGATGAGATTTGATAAAGTAAGTGGAAATCCAGTAAAAGTTTCAATTGGCTACTTTGCACTCTCGAGATAATCGTCACCATGTGCCAAAGGCAATATAATAGCAATCTGAACACATTCGCGCATAAATGAAATGACCACAATTTTCTCCAAAACTATAACAGATGCAAACTTGTCCTGTGTGGTGGAGATGAGATTTGATAAAGTAAGTGGAAATCCAGTAAAAGTTTCAATTGGCTACTTTGCACTCTCGAGATAATCGTCACCATGTGCCAAATGCAATATAATAGCAATCTGAACACATTCGCGCATAAATGAAATGACCACAATTTTCTCCAAAACTATAACAGATGCAAACTTGTCCTGTGTGGTGGAGATGGGATTTGATAAAGTAAGTGGAAATCCAGTAAAAGTTTCATTTGGCTACTTTGCACTCTCGAGATAATCGTCACCATGTGCCAAATGCAATATAATAGCAATCTGAACACATTCGCGCATAAATGAAATGACCACAATTTTCTCCAAAACTATAACAGATGCAAACTTGACTGTGTGGTGGAGATGAGATTTGATAAAGTAAGTGGAAATCCAGTAAAAGTTTCATTTGGCTACTTTGCACTCTCGAGATAATCGTCACCATGTGCCAAATGCAATATAATAGCAATCTGAACACATTCGCGCATAAATGAAATGACCACAATTTTCTCCAAAACTATAACAGATGCAAACTTGTCCTGTGTGGTGGAGATGAGATTTGATAAAGTAAGTGGAAATCCAGTAAAAGTTTCATTTGGCTACTTTGCACTCTCGAGATAATCGTCACCATGTGCCAAATGCAATATAGTAGCAATCTGAACACATTCGCTCATAAATGAAATGACCACAATTTTCTCCAAAACTATAACAGATGCAAACTTGTCCTGTGTGGTGGAGATGAGATTTGATAAAGTAAGTGGAAATCCAGTAAAAGTTTCATTTGGCTACTTTGCACTCTCGAGATAATCGTCACCATGTGCCAAATGCAATATAATAGCAATCTGAACACATTCGCGCATAAATGAAATGACCACAATTTTCTCCAAAACTATAACAGATGCAAACTTGTCCTGTGTGGTGGAGATGAGATTTGATAAAGTAAGTGGAAATCCAGTAAAAGTTTCATTTGGCTACTTTGCACTCTCGAGATAATCGTCACCATGTGCCAAATACAATATAATAGCAATCTGAACACATTCGCGCATAAATGAAATGACCACAATTTTCTCCAAAACTATAACAGATGCAAACTTGTCCTGTGTGGTGGAGATGAGATTTGATAAAGTAAGTGGAAATCCAGTAAAAGTTTCATTTGGCTACTTTGCACTCTCGAGATAATCGTCACCATGTGCCAAATGCAATATAATAGCAATCTGAACACATTCGCGCATAAATGAAATGACCACAATTTTCTCCAAAACTATAACAGATGCAAACTTGTCCTGTGTGGTGGAGATGAGATTTGATAAAGTAAGTGGAAATCCAGTAAAAGTTTCAATTGGCTACTTTGCACTCTCCAGATAATCGTCACCATGTGCCAAAGGCAATATAATAGCAATCTGAACACATTCGCGCATAAATGAAATGACCACAATTTTCTCCAAAACTATAACAGATGCAAACTTGTCCTGTGTGGTGGAGATGAGATTTGATAAAGTAAGTGGAAATCCAGTAAAAGTTTCATTTGGCTACTTTTCACTCTCGGGATAATCGTCACCATGTGCCAAATGCAATATAATAGCAATCTGAACACATTCGCGCATAAATGAAATGACCACAATTTTCTCCAAAACTATAACAGATGCAAACTTGTCCTGTGTGGTGGAGATGAGATTTGATAAAGTAAGTGGAAATCCAGTAAAAGTTTCATTTGGCTACTTTGCACTCTCGAGATAATCGTCACCAGGTGCCAAATGCAATATAATAGCAATCTGAACACATTCGCGCATAAATGAAATGACCACAATTTTCTCCAAAACTATAACAGATGCAAACTTGTCCTGTGTGGTGGAGATGAGATTTGATAAAGTAAGTGGAAATCTAGTAAAAGTTTCATTTGGCTACTTTGCACTCTCGAGATAATCGTCACCATGTGCCAAATGCAATATAATAGCAATCTGAACACATTCGCGCATAAATGAAATGACCACAATTTTCTCCAAAACTATAACAGATGCAAACTTGACTGTGTGGTGGAGATGAGATTTGATAAAGTAAGTGGAAATCCAGTAAAAGTTTCATTTGGCTACTTTGCACTCTCGAGATAATCGTCACCATGTGCCAAATGCAATATAATAGCAATCTGAACACATTCGCGCATAAATGAAATGACCACAATTTTCTCCAAAACTATAACAGATGCAAACTTGTCCTGTGTGGTGGAGATGAGATTTGATAAAGTAAGTGGAAATCCAGTAAAAGTTTCATTTGGCTACTTTGCACTCTCGAGATAATCGTCACCATGTGCCAAATGCAATATAATAGCAATCTGAACACATTCGCGCATAAATGAAATGACCACAATTTTCTCCAAAACTATAACAGATGCAAACTTGTCCTGTGTGGTGGAGATGAGATTTGATAAAGTAAGTGGAAATCCAGTAAAAGTTTCAATTGGCTACTTTGCACTCTCGAGATAATCGTCACCATGTGCCAAAGGCAATATAATAGCAATCTGAACACATTCGCGCATAAATGAAATGACCACAATTTTCTCCAAAACTATAACAGATGCAAACTTGTCCTGTGTGGTGGAGATGAGATTTGATAAAGTAAGTGGAAATCCAGTAAAAGTTTCAATTGGCTACTTTGCACTCTCGAGATAATCGTCACCATGTGCCAAATGCAATATAATAGCAATCTGAACACATTCGCGCATAAATGAAATGACCACAATTTTCTCCAAAACTATAACAGATGCAAACTTGTCCTGTGTGGTGGAGATGAGATTTGATAAAGTAAGTGGAAATCCAGTAAAAGTTTCATTTGGCTACTTTGCACTCTCGAGATAATCGTCACCATGTGCCAAATGCAATATAATAGCAATCTGAACACATTCGCGCATAAATGAAATGACCACAATTTTCTCCAAAACTATAACAGATGCAAACTTGACTGTGTGGTGGAGATGAGATTTGATAAAGTAAGTGGAAATCCAGTAAAAGTTTCATTTGGCTACTTTGCACTCTCGAGATAATCGTCACCATGTGCCAAATGCAATATAATAGCAATCTGAACACATTCGCGCATAAATGAAATGACCACAATTTTCTCCAAAACTATAACAGATGCAAACTTGTCCTGTGTGGTGGAGATGAGATTTGATAAAGTAAGTGGAAATCCAGTAAAAGTTTCATTTGGCTACTTTGCACTCTCGAGATAATCGTCACCATGTGCCAAATGCAATATAATAGCAATCTGAACACATTCGCTCATAAATGAAATGACCACAATTTTCTCCAAAACTATAACAGATGCAAACTTGTCCTGTGTGGTGGAGATGAGATTTGATAAAGTAAGTGGAAATCCAGTAAAAGTTTCATTTGGCTACTTTGCACTCTCGAGATAATCGTCACCATGTGCCAAATGCAATATAATAGCAATCTGAACACATTCGCGCATAAATGAAATGACCACAATTTTCTCCAAAACTATAACAGATGCAAACTTGTCCTGTGTGGTGGAGATGAGATTTGATAAAGTAAGTGGAAATCCAGTAAAAGTTTCATTTGGCTACTTTGCACTCTCGAGATAATCGTCACCATGTGCCAAATGCAATATAATAGCAATCTGAACACATTCGCGCATAAATGAAATGACCACAATTTTCTCCAAAACTATAACAGATGCAAACTTGTCCTGTGTGGTGGAGATGAGATTTGATAAAGTAAGTGGAAATCCAGTAAAAGTTTCAATTGGCTACTTTGCACTCTCGAGATAATCGTCACCATGTGCCAAATGCAATATAATAGCAATCTGAACACATTCGCGCATAAATGAAATGACCACAATTTTCTCCAAAACTATAACAGATGCAAACTTGTCCTGTGTGGTGGAGATGAGATTTGATAAAGTAAGTGGAAATCCAGTAAAAGTTTCATTTGGCTACTTTGCACTCTCGAGATAATCGTCACCATGTGCCAAATGCAATATAATAGCAATCTGAACACATTCGCGCATAAATGAAATGACCACAATTTTCTCCAAAACTATAACAGATGCAAACTTGTCCTGTGTGGTGGAGATGAGATTTGATAAAGTAAGTGGAAATCCAGTAAAAGTTTCATTTGGCTACTTTGCACTCTCGAGATAATCGTCACCATGTGCCAAATGCAATATAATAGCAATCTGAACACATTCGCGCATAAATGAAATGACCACAATTTTCTCCAAAACTATAACAGATGCAAACTTGACTGTGTGGTGGAGATGAGATTTGATAAAGTAAGTGGAAATCCAGTAAAAGTTTCATTTGGCTACTTTGCACTCTCGAGATAATCGTCACCATGTGCCAAATGCAATATAATAGCAATCTGAACACATTCGCGCATAAATGAAATGACCACAATTTTCTCCAAAACTATAACAGATGCAAACTTGTCCTGTGTGGTGGAGATGAGATTTGATAAAGTAAGTGGAAATCCAGTAAAAGTTTCATTTGGCTACTTTGCACTCTCGAGATAATCGTCACCATGTGCCAAATGCAATATAATAGCAATCTGAACACATTCGCGCATAAATGAAATGACCACAATTTTCTCCAAAACTATAACAGATGCAAACTTGTCCTGTGTGGTGGAGATGAGATTTGATAAAGTAAGTGGAAATCCAGTAAAAGTTTCATTTGGCTACTTTTCACTCTCGAGATAATCGTCACCATGTGCCAAATGCAATATAATAGCAATCTGAACACATTCGCGCATAAATGAAATGACCACAATTTTCTCCAAAACTATAACAGATGCAAAATTGTCCTGTGTGGTGGAGATGAGATTTGATAAAGTAAGTGGAAATCCAGTAAAAGTTTCATTTGGCTACTTTGCACTCTCGAGATAATCGTCACCATGTGCCAAATGCAATATAATAGCAATCTGAACACATTCACGCATAAATGAAATGACCACAATTTTCTCCAAAACTATAACAGATGCAAACTTGTCCTGTGTGGTGGAGATGAAATTTGATAAAGTAAGTGTAAATCTAGTAAAAGTTTAATTTGGCTACTTTGCACTCCCGAGATAATCGTCACCATGTGCCAAATGCAATATAATAGCAATCTGAACACATTCGCGCATAAATGAAATGACCACAATTTTCTCCAAAACTATAACAGATGCAAACTTGACTGTGTGGTGGAGATGAGATTTGATAAAGTAAGTGGAAATCCAGTAAAAGTTTCATTTGGCTACTTTGCACTCTCGAGATAATCGTCACCATGTGCCAAATGCAATATAATAGCAATCTGAACACATTCGCGCATAAATGAAATGACCACAATTTTCTCCAAAACTATAACAGATGCAAACTTGTCCTGTGTGGTGATGAGATTTGATAAAGTAAGTGGAAATCCAGTAAAAGTTTCATTTGGCTACTTTTCACTCTCGAGATAATCGTCACCATGTGCCAAATGCAATATAATAGCAATCTGAACACATTCGCGCATAAATGAAATGACCACAATTTTCTCCAAAACTATAACAGATGCAAACTTGTCCTGTGTGGTGGAGATGAGATTTGATAAAGTAAGTGGAAATCTAGTAAAAGTTTCATTTGGCTACTTTGCACTCTCGAGATAATCGTCACCATGTGCCAAATGCAATATAATAGCAATCTGAACACATTCGCGCATAAATGAAATGACCACAATTTTCTCCAAAACTATAACAGATGCAAACTTGTCCTGTGTGGTGGAGATGAGATTTGATAAAGTAAGTAAAAATCCAGTAAAAGTTTCATTTGGCTACTTTGCACTCTCGAGATAATCGTCACCATGTGCCAAATGCAATATAATAGCAATCTGAACACATTCGCGCATAAATGAAATGACCACAATTTTCTCCAAAACTATAACAGATGCAAACTTGTCCTGTGTGGTGGAGAGGAGATTTGATAAAGTAAGTGGAAATCCAGTAAAAGTTTCATTTGGCTACTTTGCACTCTCGAGATAATCGTCACCATGTGCCAAATGCAATATAATAGCAATCTGAACACATTTGCGCATAAATGAAATGACCACAATTTTCTCCAAAACTATAACAGATGCAAACTTGTCCTGTGTGGTGGAGATGAGATTTGATAAAGTAAGTGGAAATCCAGTAAAAGTTTCATTTGGCTACTTTGCTCTCTCGAGATAATCGTCACCATGTGCCAAATGCAATATAATAGCAATCTGAACACATTCGCGCATAAATGAAATGACCACAATTTTCTCCAAAACTATAAAAGATGCAAACTTGTCCTGTGTGGTGGAGATGAGATTTAATAAAGTAAGTGGAAATCCAGTAAAAGTTTCATTTGGCTACTTTGCACTCTCGAGATAATCGTCACCATGTGCCAAATGCAATATAATAGCAATCTGAACACATTCGCGCATAAATGAAATGACCACAATTTTCTCCAAAACTATAACAGATGCAAACTTGTCCTGTGTGGTGATGAGATTTGATAAAGTAAGTGGAAATCCAGTAAAAGTTTCATTTGGCTACTTTGCACTCTCGAGATAATCGTCACCATGTGCCAAATGCAATATAATAGCAATCTGAACACATTCGCGCATAAATGAAATGACCACAATTTTCTCCAAAACTATAACAGATGCAAACTTGTCCTGTGTGGTGGAGATGAGATTTGATAAAGTAAGTGGAAATCTAGTAAAAGTTTCATTTGGCTACTTTGCACTCTCGAGATAATCGTCACCATGTGCCAAATGCAATATAATAGCAATCTGAACACATTCGCGCATAAATGAAATGACCACAATTTTCTCCAAAACTATAACAGATGCAAACTTGTCCTGTGTGGTGGAGATGAGATTTGATAAAGTAAGTGGAAATCCAGTAAAAGTTTCATTTGGCTACTTTGCACTCTCGAGATAATCGTCACCATGTGCCAAATGCAATATAATAGCAATCTGAACACATTCGCGCATAAATGAAATGACCACAATTTTCTCCAAAACTATAACAGATGCAAACTTGTCCTGTGTGGTGGAGATGAGATTTGATAAAGTAAGTGGAAATCCAGTAAAAGTTTCATTTGGCTACTTTGCTCTCTCGAGATAATCGTCACCATGTGCCAAATGCAATATAATAGCAATCTGAACACATTCGCGCATAAATGAAATGACCACAATTTTCTCCAAAACTATAACAGATGCAAACTTGTCCTGTGTGGTGGAGATGAGATTTGATAAAGTAAGTGGAAATCCAGTAAAAGTTTCATTTGGCTACTTTGCTCTCTCGAGATAATCGTCACCATGTGCCAAATGCAATATAATAGCAATCTGAACACATTCGCGCATAAATGAAATGACCACAATTTTCTCCAAAACTATAAAAGATGCAAACTTGTCCTGTGTGGTGGAGATGAGATTTAATAAAGTAAGTGGAAATCCAGTAAAAGTTTCATTTGGCTACTTTGCACTCTCGAGATAATCGTCACCATGTGCCAAATGCAATATAATAGCAATCTGAACACATTCGCGCATAAATGAAATGACCACAATTTTCTCCAAAACTATAACAGATGCAAACTTGTCCTGTGTGGTGATGAGATTTGATAAAGTAAGTGGAAATCCAGTAAAAGTTTCATTTGGCTACTTTGCACTCTCGAGATAATCGTCACCATGTGCCAAATGCAATATAATAGCAATCTGAACACATTCGCGCATAAATGAAATGACCACAATTTTCTCCAAAACTATAACAGATGCAAACTTGTCCTGTGTGGTGGAGATGAGATTTGATAAAGTAAGTGGAAATCCAGTAAAAGTTTCATTTGGCTACTTTGCACTCTCGAGATAATCGTCACCATGTGCCAAATGCAATATAATAGCAATCTGAACACATTCGCTTATAAATGAAATGACCACAATTTTCTCCAAAACTATAACAGATGCAAACTTGTCCTGTGTGGTGGAGATGAGATTTGATAAAGTAAGTGGAAATCCAGTAAAAGTTTCATTTGGCTACTTTGCACTCTCGAGATAATCGTCACCATGTGCCAAATGCAATATAATAGCAATCTGAACACATTCGCGCATAAATGAAATGACCACAATTTTCTCCAAAACTATAACAGATGAAAACTTGTCCTGTGTGGTGGAGATGAGATTTGATAAAGTAAGTGGAAATCCAGTAAAAGTTTCATTTGGCTACTTTGCACTCTCGAGATAATCGTCACCATGTGCCAAATGCAATATAATAGCAATCTGAACACATTCGCGCATAAATGAAATGACCACAATTTTCTCCAAAACTATAACAGATGCAAACTTGTCCTGTGTGGTGGAGATGAGATTTGATAAAGTAAGTGGAAATCCAGTAAAAGTTTCATTTGGCTACTTTGCACTCTCGAGATAATCGTCACCATGTGCCAAATGCAATATAATAGCAATCTGAACACATTCGCGCATAAATGAAATGACCACAATTTTCTCCAAAACTATAACAGATGCAAACTTGTCCTGTGTGGTGGAGATGAGATTTGATAAAGTAAGTGGAAATCCAGTAAAAGTTTCATTTGGCTACTTTGCACTCTCGAGATAATCGTCACCATGTGCCAAATGCAATATAATAGCAATCTGAACACATTCGCGCATAAATGAAATGACCACAATTTTCTCCAAAACTATAACAGATGCAAACTTGTCCTGTGTGGTGGAGATGAGATTTGATAAAGTAAGTGGAAATCCAGTAAAAGTTTCAATTGGCTACTTTGCACTCTCGAGATAATCGTCACCATGTGCCAAATGCAATATAATAGCAATCTGAACACATTCGCGCATAAATGAAATGACCACAATTTTCTCCAAAACTATAACAGATGCAAACTTGTCCTGTGTGGTGGAGATGAGATTTGATAAAGTAAGTGGAAATCCAGTAAATGTTTCATTTGGCTACTTTGCACACTCAAGATAATCGTCACCATGTGCCAAATGCAATATAATAGCAATCTGAACACATTCGCGCATAAATGAAATGACCACAAGTTTCTCCAAAACTATAACAGATGCAAACTTGTCCTGTGTGGTGGAGATGAGATTTGATAAAGTAAGTGGAAATCCAGTAAAAGTTTCATTTGGCTACTTTGCACTCTCGAGATAATCGTCACCATGTGCCAAATGCAATATAATAGCAATCTGAACACATTCGCGCATAAATAAAATGACCACAATTTTCTCCAAAACTATAACAGATGCAAACTTGTCCTGTGTGGTGGAGATGAGATTTGAT
Source organism: Anomaloglossus baeobatrachus (assembly GCF_048569485.1). Lineage (NCBI taxonomy): Eukaryota > Metazoa > Chordata > Amphibia > Anura > Aromobatidae > Anomaloglossus > Anomaloglossus baeobatrachus. The sequence goes on along the minus strand of NW_027443716.1, from coordinate 238,025 downwards.
AAAGTAAGTGGAAATCCAGTAAAAGTTTCATTTGGCTACTTTGCACTCTCGAGATAATCGTCACCATGTGCCAAATGCAATATAATAGCAATCTGAACACATTCGCGGATAAATGAAATGACCACAATTTTCTCCAAAACTATAACAGATGCAAACTTGTCCTGTGTGGTGGAGATGAGATTTGATAAAGTAAGTGGAAATCCAGTAAAAGTTTCATTTGGCTACTTTGCACTTTCGAGATAATCGTCACCATGTGCCAAATGCAATATAATAGCAATCTGAACACATTCGCGCATAAATAAAATGACCACAATTTTCTCCAAAACTATAACAGATGCAAACTTGTCCTGTGTGGTGGAGATGAGATTTGATAAAGTAAGTGGAAATCCAGTAAAAGTTTCATTTGGCTACTTTGCACTCTCGAGATAATCGTCACCATGTGCCAAATGCAATATAATAGCAATCTGAACACATTCGCGGATAAATGAAATGACCACAATTTTCTCCAAAACTATAACAGATGCAAACTTGTCCTGTGTGGTGGAGATGAGATTTGATAAAGTAAGTGGAAATCCAGTTAAAGTTTCATTTGGCTACTTTGCACTCTCGAGATAATCGTCACCATGTGCCAAATGCAATATAATAGCAATCTGAACACATTCGCGCATAAATGAAATGACCACAATTTTCTGCAAAACTATAACAGATGCAAACTTGTCCTGTGTGGTGGAAATGAGATTTGATAAAGTAAGTGGAAATCCAGTAAAAGTTTCATTTGGCTACTTTGCACTCTCGAGATAATCGTCACCATGTGCCAAATGCAATATAATAGCAATCTGAACACATTCGCGCATAAATGAAATGACCACAATTTTCTCCAAAACTATAACAGATGCAAACTTGTCCTGTGTGGTGGAGATGAGATTTGATAAAGTAAGTGGAAATCCAGTAAAAGTTTCATTTGACTACTTTGCACTCTCGAGATAATTGTCACCATGTGCCAAATGCAATATAATAGCAATCTGAACACATTCGCGCATAAATGAAATGACCACAATTTTCTCCAAAACTATAACAGATGCAAACTTGACTGTGTGGTGGAGATGAGATTTGATAAAGTAAGTGGAAATCCAGTAAAAGTTTCATTTGGCTACTTTGCACTCTCGAGATAATCGTCACCATGTGCCAAATGCAATATAATAGCAATCTGAACACATTCGCGCATAAATGAAATGACCACAATTTTCTCCAAAACTATAACAGATGCAAACTTGTCCTGTGTGGTGGAGATGAGATTTGATAAAGTAAGTGGAAATCCAGTAAAAGTTTCATTTGGCTACTTTGCACTCTCGAGATAATCGTCACCATGTGCCAAATGCAATATAATAGCAATCTGAACACATTCGCGCATAAATGAAATTACCACAATTTTCTCCAAAACTATAACAGATGCAAACTTGTCCTGTGTGGTGGAGATGAGATTTGATAAAGTAAGTGGAAATCCAGTAAAAGTTTCATTTGGCTACTTTGCACTCTCGAGATAATCGTCACCATGTGCCAAATGCAATATAATAGCAATCTGAACACATTCGCGCATAAATGAAATGACCACAATTTTCTCCAAAACTATAACAGATGCAAACTTGTCCTGTGTGGTGGAGATGAGATTTGATAAAGTAAGTGGAAATCCAGTAAAAGTTTCATTTGGCTACTTTGCACTCTCGAGATAATCGTCACCATGTGCCAAATGCAATATAATAGCAATCTGAACACATTCGCGCATAAATGAAATGACCACAATTTTCTCCAAAACTATAACAGATGCAAACTTGTCCTGTGTGGTGGAGATGAGATTTGATAAAGTAAGTGGAAATCTAGTAAAAGTTTCATTTGGCTACTTTGCACTCTCGAGATAATCGTCACCATGTGCCAAATGCAATATAATAGCAATCTGAACACATTCGCGCATAAATGAAATGACCACAATTTTCTCCAAAACTATAACAGATGCAAACTTGACTGTGTGGTGGAGATGAGATTTGATAAAGTAAGTGGAAATCCAGTAAAAGTTTCATTTGGCTACTTTGCACTCTCGAGATAATCGTCACCATGTGCCAAATGCAATATAATAGCAATCTGAACACATTCGCGCATAAATGAAATGACCACATTTTTCTCCAAAACTATAACAGATGCAAACTTGTCCTGTGTGGTGATGAGATTTGATAAAGTAAGTGGAAATCCAGTAAAAGTTTCATTTGGCTACTTTTCACTCTCGAGATAATCGTCACCATGTGCCAAATGCAATATAATAGCAATCTGAACACATTCGCGCATAAATGAAATGACCACAATTTTCTCCAAAACTATAACAGATGCAAACTTGTCCTGTGTGGTGGAGATGAGATTTGATAAAGTAAGTGGAAATCTAGTAAAAGTTTCATTTGGCTACTTTGCACTCTCGAGATAATCGTCACCATGTGCCAAATGCAATATAATAGCAATCTGAACACATTCGCGCATAAATGAAATGACCACAATTTTCTCCAAAACTATAACAGATGCAAACTTGTCCTGTGTGGTGGAGATGAGATTTGAAAAAGTAAGTGGAAATCCAGTAAAAGTTTCATTTGGCTACTTTGCACTCTCGAGATAATCGTCACCATGTGCCAAATGCAATATAATAGCAATCTGAACACATTCGCGCATAAATGAAATGACCACAATTTTCTCCAAAACTATAACAGATGCAAACTTGTCCTGTGTGGTGGAGATGAGATTTGATAAAGTAAGTGGAAATCCAGTAAAAGTTTCATTTGGCTACTTTGCTCTCTCGAGATAATCGTCACCATGTGCCAAATGCAATATAATAGCAATCTGAACACATTCGCGCATAAATGAAATGACCACAATTTTCTCCAAAACTATAAAAGATGCAAACTTGTCCTGTGTGGTGGAGATGAGATTTAATAAAGTAAGTGGAAATCCAGTAAAAGTTTCATTTGGCTACTTTGCACTCTCGAGATAATCGTCACCATGTGCCAAATGCAATATAATAGCAATCTGAACACATTCGCGCATAAATGAAATGACCACAATTTTCTCCAAAACTATAACAGATGCAAACTTGTCCTGTGTGGTGATGAGATTTGATAAAGTAAGTGGAAATCCAGTAAAAGTTTCATTTGGCTACTTTGCACTCTCGAGATAATCGTCACCATGTGCCAAATGCAATATAATAGCAATCTGAACACATTCGCGCATAAATGAAATGACCACAATTTTCTCCAAAACTATAACAGAAGCAAACTTGTCCTGTGTGGTGGAGATGAGATTTGATAAAGTAAGTGGAAATCCAGTAAAAGTTTCATTTGGCTACTTTGCACTCTCGAGATAATCGTCACCATGTGCCAAATGCAATATAATAGCAATCTGAACACATTCGCGCATAAATGAAATGACCACAATTTTCTCCAAAACTATAACAGATGCAAACTTGTCCTGTGTGGTGGAGATGAGATTTGATAAAGTAAGTGGAAATCCAGTAAAAGTTTCATTTGGCTACTTTGCACTCTCGAGATAATCGTCACCATGTGCCAAATGCAATATAATAGCAATCTGAACACATTCGCGCATAAATGAAATGACCACAATTTTCTCCAAAACTATAACAGATGCAAACTTGTCCTGTGTGGTGGAGATGAGATTTGATAAAGTAAGTGGAAATCCAGTAAAAGTTTCATTTGGCTACTTTGCTCTCTCGAGATAATCGTCACCATGTGCCAAATGCAATATAATAGCAATCTGAACACATTCGCGCATAAATGAAATGACCACAATTTTCTCCAAAACTATAAAAGATGCAAACTTGTCCTGTGTGGTGGAGATGAGATTTAATAAAGTAAGTGGAAATCCAGTAAAAGTTTCATTTGGCTACTTTGCACTCTCGAGATAATCGTCACCATGTGCCAAATGCAATATAATAGCAATCTGAACACATTCGCGCATAAATGAAATGACCACAATTTTCTCCAAAACTATAACAGATGCAAACTTGTCCTGTGTGGTGATGAGATTTGATAAAGTAAGTGGAAATCCAGTAAAAGTTTCATTTGGCTACTTTGCACTCTCGAGATAATCGTCACCATGTGCCAAATGCAATATAATAGCAATCTGAACACATTCGCGCATAAATGAAATGACCACAATTTTCTCCAAAACTATAACAGAAGCAAACTTGTCCTGTGTGGTGGAGATGAGATTTGATAAAGTAAGTGGAAATCCAGTAAAAGTTTCATTTGGCTACTTTGCACTCTCGAGATAATCGTCACCATGTGCCAAATGCAATATAATAGCAATCTGAACACATTCGCGCATAAATGAAATGACCACAATTTTCTCCAAAACTATAACAGATGCAAACTTGTCCTGTGTGGTGGAGATGAGATTTGATAAAGTAAGTGGAAATCCAGTAAAAGTTTCATTTGGCTACTTTGCACTCTCGAGATAATCGTCACCATGTGCCAAATGCAATATAATAGCAATCTGAACACATTCGCGCATAAATGAAATGACCACAATTTTCTCCAAAACTATAACAGATGCAAACTTGTCCTGTGTGGTGGAGATGAGATTTGATAAAGTAAGTGGAAATCCAGTAAAAGTTTCATTTGGCTACTTTGCTCTCTCGAGATAATCGTCACCATGTGCCAAATGCAATATAATAGCAATCTGAACACATTCGCGCATAAATGAAATAACCACAATTTTCTCCAAAACTATAAAAGATGCAAACTTGTCCTGTGTGGTGGAGATGAGATTTAATAAAGTAAGTGGAAATCCAGTAAAAGTTTCATTTGGCTACTTTGCACTCTCGAGATAATCATCACCATGTGCCAAATGCAATATAATAGCAATCTGAACACATTCGCGCATAAATGAAATGACCACAATTTTCTCCAAAACTATAACAGATGCAAACTTGTCCTGTGTGGTGATGAGATTTGATAAAGTAAGTGGAAATCCAGTAAAAGTTTCATTTGGCTACTTTGCACTCTCGAGATAATCGTCACCATGTGCCAAATGCAATATAATAGCAATCTGAACACATTCGCGCATAAATGAAATGACCACAATTTTCTCCAAAACTATAACAGATGCAAACTTGTCCTGTGTGGTGGAGATGAGATTTGATAAAGTAAGTGGAAATCCAGTAAAAGTTTCATTTGGCTACTTTGCACTCTCGAGATAATCGTCACCATGTGCCAAATGCAATATAATAGCAATATGAACACATTCGCTTATAAATGAAATGACCACAATTTTCTCCAAAACTATAACAGATGCAAACTTGTCCTGTGTGATGGAGATGAGATTTGATAAAGTAAGTGGAAATCCAGTAAAAGTTTCATTTGGCTACTTTGCACTCTCGAGATAATCGTCACCATGTGCCAAATGCAATATAATAGCAATCTGAACACATTCGCGCATAAATGAAATGACCACAATTTTCTCCAAAACTATAACAGATGAAAACTTGTCCTGTGTGGTGGAGATGAGATTTGATAAAGTAAGTGGAAATCCAGTAAAAGTTTCATTTGGCTACTTTGCACTCTCGAGATAATCGTCACCATGTGCCAAATGCAATATAATAGCAATCTGAACACATTCGCGCATAAATGAAATGACTACAATTTTCTCCAAAACTATAACAGATGCAAACTTGTCCTGTGTGGTGGAGATGAGATTTGATAAAGTAAGTGGAAATCCAGTAAAAGTTTCATTTGGCTACTTTGCACTCTCGAGATAATCGTCACCATGTGCCAAATGCAATATAATAGCAATCTGAACACATTCGCGCATAAATGAAATGACCACAATTTTCTCCAAAACTATAACAGATGCAAACTTGTCCTGTGTGGTGGAGATGAGATTTGATAAAGTAAGTGGAAATCCAGTAAAAGTTTCATTTGGCTACTTTTCACTCTCGAGATAATCGTCACCATGTGCCAAATGCAATATAATAGCAATCTGAACACATTCGCGCATAAATGAAATGACCACAATTTTCTCCAAAACTATAACAGATGCAAACTTGTCCTGTGTGGTGGAGATGAGATTTGATAAAGTAAGTGGAAATCCAGTAAAAGTTTCATTTGGCTACTTTGCACTCTCGAGATAATCGTCACCATGTGCCAAATGCAATATAATAGCAATCTGAACACATTCGCGCATAAATGAAATGACCACAATTTTCTCCAAAACTATAACAGATGCAAACTTGTCCTGTGTGGTGGAGATGAGATTTGATAAAGTAAGTGGAAATCTAGTAAAAGTTTTATTTGGCTACTTTGCACTCTCGAGATAATCGTCACCATGTGCCAAATGCAATATAATAGCAATCTGAACACATTCGCGCATAAATGAAATGACCACAATTTTCTCCAAAACTATAACAGATGCAAACTTGACTGTGTGGTGGAGATGAGATTTGATAAAGTAAGTAAAAAACTCAAGTAAAAGTTTCATTTGGCTACTTTGCACTCTCGAGATAATCGTCACCATGTGCCAAATGCAATATAATAGCAATCTGAACACATTCGCGCATAAATGAAATGACCACAATTTTCTCCAAAACTATAACAGATGCAAACTTGTCCTGTGTGGTGATGAGATTTGATAAAGTAAGTGGAAATCCAGTAAAAGTTTCATTTGGCTACTTTTCACTCTCGAGATAATCGTCACCATGTGCCAAATGCAATATAATAGCAATCTGAACACATTCGCGCATAAATGAAATGACCACAATTTTCTCCAAAACTATAACAAATGCAAACTTGTCCTGTGTGGTGGAGATGAGATTTGATAAAGTAAGTGGAAATCTAGTAAAAGTTTCATTTCGCTACTTTGCACTCTCGAGATAATCGTCACCATGTGCCAAATGCAATATAATAGCAATCTGAACACATTCGCGCATAAATGAAATGACCACAATTTTCTCCAAAACTATAACAGATGCAAACTTGTCCTGTGTGGTGGAGATGAGATTTGATAAAGTAAGTGGAAATCCAGTAAAAGTTTCATTTGGCTACTTTGCACTCTCGAGATAATCGTCACCATGTGCCAAATGCAATATAATAGCAATCTGAACACATTCGCGCATAAATGAAATGACCACAATTTTCTCCAAAACTATAACAGATGCAAACTTGTCCTGTGTGGTGGAGATGAGATTTGATAAAGTAAGTGGAAATCTAGTAAAAGTTTTATTTGGCTACTTTGCACTCTCGAGATAATCGTCACCATGTGCCAAATGCAATATAATAGCAATCTGAACACATTCGCGCATAAATGAAATGACCACAATTTTCTCCAAAACTATAACAGATGCAAACTTGACTGTGTGGTGGAGATGAGATTTGATAAAGTAAGTAAAAAACTCAAGTAAAAGTTTCATTTGGCTACTTTGCACTCTCGAGATAATCGTCACCATGTGCCAAATGCAATATAATAGCAATCTGAACACATTCGCGCATAAATGAAATGACCACAATTTTCTCCAAAACTATAACAGATGCAAACTTGTCCTGTGTGGTGATGAGATTTGATAAAGTAAGTGGAAATCCAGTAAAAGTTTCATTTGGCTACTTTTCACTCTCGAGATAATCGTCACCATGTGCCAAATGCAATATAATAGCAATCTGAACACATTCGCGCATAAATGAAATGACCACAATTTTCTCCAAAACTATAACAAATGCAAACTTGTCCTGTGTGGTGGAGATGAGATTTGATAAAGTAAGTGGAAATCTAGTAAAAGTTTCATTTCGCTACTTTGCACTCTCGAGATAATCGTCACCATGTGCCAAATGCAATATAATAGCAATCTGAACACATTCGCGCATAAATGAAATGACCACAATTTTCTCCAAAACTATAACAGATGCAAACTTGTCCTGTGTGGTGGAGATGAGATTTGATAAAGTAAGTGGAAATCCAGTAAAAGTTTCATTTGGCTACTTTGCACTCTCGAGATAATCGTCACCATGTGCCAAATGCAATATAATAGCAATCTGAACACATTCGCGCATAAATGAAATGACCACAATTTTCTCCAAAACTATAACAGATGCAAACTTGACTGTGTGGTGGAGATGAGATTTGATAAAGTAAGTGGAAATCCAGTAAAAGTTTCATTTGGCTACTTTGCACTCTCGAGATAATCGTCACCATGTGCCAAATGCAATATAATAGCAATCTGAACACATTCGCGCATAAATGAAATGACCACAATTTTCTCCAAAACTATAACAGATGCAAACTTGTCCTGTGTGGTGGAGATGAGATTTGATAAAGTAAGTGGAAATCCAGTAAAAGTTTCATTTGGCTACTTTGCACTCTCGAGATAATCGTCACCATGTGCCAAATGCAATATAATAGCAATCTGAACACATTCGCGCATAAATGAAATGACCACAATTTTCTCCAAAACTATAACAGATGCAAACTTGTCCTGTGTGGTGGAGATGAGATTTGATAAAGTAAGTGGAAATCCAGTAAAAGTTTCATTTGGCTACTTTGCACTCTCGAGATAATCGTCACCATGTGCCAAATGCAATATAATAGCAATCTGAACACATTCGCGCATAAATGAAATGACCACAATTTTCTCCAAAACTATAACAGATGCAAACTTGTCCTGTGTGGTGGAGATGAGATTTGATAAAGTAAGTGGAAATCCAGTAAAAGTTTCATTTGGCTACTTTGCACTCTCGAGATAATCGTCACCATGTGCCAAATGCAATATAATAGCAATCTGAACACATTCGCGCATAAATGAAATGACCACAATTTTCTCCAAAACTATAACAGATGCAAACTTGTCCTGTGTGGTGGAGATGAGATTTGATAAAGTAAGTGGAAATCCAGTAAAAGTTTCATTTGGCTACTTTGCACTCTCGAGATAATCGTCACCATGTGCCAAATGCAATATAATAGCAATCTGAACACATTCGCGCATAAATGAAATGACCACAATTTTCTCCAAAACTATAACAGATGCAAACTTGTCCTGTGTGGTGGAGATGAGATTTGATAAAGTAAGTGGAAATCTAGTAAAAGTTTCATTTGGCTACTTTGCACTCTCGAGATAATCGTCACCATGTGCCAAATGCAATATAATAGCAATCTGAACACATTCGCGCATAAATGAAATGACCACAATTTTCTCCAAAACTATAACAGATGCAAACTTGACTGTGTGGTGGAGATGAGATTTGATAAAGTAAGTAAAAAACTCAAGTAAAAGTTTCATTTGGCTATTTTGCACTCTCGAGATAATCGTCACCATGTGCCAAATGCAATATAATAGCAATCTGAACACATTCGCGCATAAATGAAATGACCACAATTTTCTCCAAAACTATAACAGATGCAAACTTGTCCTGTGTGGTGATGAGATTTGATAAAGTAAGTGGAAATCCAGTAAAAGTTTCATTTGGCTACTTTTCACTCTCGAGATAATCGTCACCATGTGCCAAATGCAATATAATAGCAATCTGAACACATTCGCGCATAAATGAAATGACCACAATTTTCTCCAAAACTATAACAAATGCAAACTTGTCCTGTGTGGTGGAGATGAGATTTGATAAAGTAAGTGGAAATCTAGTAAAAGTTTCATTTCGCTACTTTGCACTCTCGAGATAATCGTCACCATGTGCCAAATGCAATATAATAGCAATCTGAACACATTCGCGCATAAATGAAATGACCACAATTTTCTCCAAAACTATAACAGATGCAAACTTGTCCTGTGTGGTGGAGATGAGATTTGATAAAGTAAGTGGAAATCCAGTAAAAGTTTCATTTGGCTACTTTGCACTCTCGAGATAATCGTCACCATGTGCCAAATGCAATATAATAGCAATCTGAACACATTCGCGCATAAATGAAATGACCACAATTTTCTCCAAAACTATAACAGATGCAAACTTGACTGTGTGGTGGAGATGAGATTTGATAAAGTAAGTGGAAATCCGGTAAAAGTTTCATTTGGCTACTTTGCACTCTCGAGATAATCGTCACCATGTGCCAAATGCAATATAATAGCAATCTGAACACATTCGCGCATAAATGAAATGACCACAATTTTCTCCAAAACTATAACAAATGCAAACTTGTCCTGTGTGGTGGAGATGAGATTTGATAAAGTAAGTGGAAATCTAGTAAAAGTTTCATTTCGCTACTTTGCACTCTCGAGATAATCGTCACCATGTGCCAAATGCAATATAATAGCAATCTGAACACATTCGCGCATAAATGAAATGACCACAATTTTCTCCAAAACTATAACAGATGCAAACTTGTCCTGTGTGGTGGAGATGAGATTTGATAAAGTAAGTGGAAATCCAGTAAAAGTTTCATTTGGCTACTTTGCACTCTCGAGATAATCGTCACCATGTGCCAAATGCAATATAATAGCAATCTGAACACATTCGCGCATAAATGAAATGACCACAATTTTCTCCAAAACTATAACAGATGCAAACTTGACTGTGTGGTGGAGATGAGATTTGATAAAGTAAGTGGAAATCCAGTAAAAGTTTCATTTGGCTACTTTGCACTCTCGAGATAATCGTCACCATGTGCCAAATGCAATATAATAGCAATCTGAACACATTCGCGCATAAATGAAATGACCACAATTTTCTCCAAAACTATAACAGATGCAAACTTGTCCTGTGTGGTGGAGATGAGATTTGATAAAGTAAGTGGAAATCCAGTAAAAGTTTCATTTGGCTACTTTGCACTCTCGAGATAATCGTCACCATGTGCCAAATGCAATATAATAGCAATCTGAACACATTCGCGCATAAATGAAATGACCACAATTTTCTCCAAAACTATAACAGATGCAAACTTGTCCTGTGTGGTGGAGATGAGATTTGATAAAGTAAGTGGAAATCCAGTAAAAGTTTCATTTGGCTACTTTGCACTCTCGAGATAATCGTCACCATGTGCCAAATGCAATATAATAGCAATCTGAACACATTCGCGCATAAATGAAATGACCACAATTTTCTCCAAAACTATAACAGATGCAAACTTGTCCTGTGTGGTGGAGATGAGATTTGATAAAGTAAGTGGAAATCCAGTAAAAGTTTCATTTGGCTACTTTGCTCTCTCGAGATAATCGTCACCATGTGCCAAATGCAATATAATAGCAATCTGAACACATTCGCGCATAAATGAAATGACCACAATTTTCTCCAAAACTATAAAAGATGCAAACTTGTCCTGTGTGGTGGAGATGAGATTTAATAAAGTAAGTGGAAATCCAGTAAAAGTTTCATTTGGCTACTTTGCACTCTCGAGATAATCGTCACCATGTGCCAAATGCAATATAATAGAAATCTGAACACATTCGCGCATAAATGAAATGACCACAATTTTCTCCAAAACTATAACAGATGCAAACTTGTCCTGTGTGGTGATGAGATTTGATAAAGAAAGTGGAAATCCAGTAAAAGTTTCATTTGGCTACTTTGCACTCTCGAGATAATCGTCACCATGTGCCAAATGCAATATAATAGCAATCTGAACACATTCGCGCATAAATGAAATGACCACAATTTTCTCCAAAACTATAACAGATGCAAACTTGTCCTGTGTGGTGGAGATGAGATTTGATAAAGTAAGTGGAAATCCAGTAAAAGTTTCATTTGGCTACTTTGCACTTTCGAGATAATCGTCACCATGTGCCAAATGCAATATAATAGCAATCTGAACACATTCGCGCATAAATGAAATGACCACAATTTTCTCCAAAACTATAACAGATGCAAACTTGTCCTGTGTGGTGGAGATGAGATTTGATAAAGTAAGTGGAAATCCAGTAAAAGTTTCATTTGGCTACTTTGCACTCTCGAGATAATCGTCACCATGTGCCAAATGCAATATAATAGCAATCTGAACACATTCGCGCATAAATGAAATGACCACAATTTTCTCCAAAACTATAACAGATGAAAACTTGTCCTGTGTGGTGGAGATGAGATTTGATAAAGTAAGTGGAAATCCAGTAAAAGTTTCATTTGGCTACTTTGCTCTCTCGAGATAATCGTCACCATGTGCCAAATGCAATATAATAGCAATCTGAACACATTCGCGCATAAATGAAATGACCACAATTTTCTCCAAAACTATAAAAGATGCAAACTTGTCCTGTGTGGTGGAGATGAGATTTAATAAAGTAAGTGGAAATCCATTAAAAGTTTCATTTGGCTACTTTGCACTCTCGAGATAATCGTCACCATGTGCCAAATGCAATATAATAGCAATCTGAACACATTCGCGCATAAATGAAATGACCACAATTTTCTCCAAAACTATAGCAGATGCAAACTTGTCCTGTGTGGTGATGAGATTTGATAAAGTAAGTGGAAATCCAGTAAAAGTTTCATTTGGCTACTTTGCACTCTCGAGATAATCGTCACCATGTGCCAAATGCAATATAATAGCAATCTGAACACATTCGCGCATAAATGAAATGACCACAATTTTCTCCAAAACTATAACAGATGCAAACTTGTCCTGTGTGGTGGAGATGAGATTTGATAAAGTAAGTGGAAATCCAGTAAAAGTTTCATTTGGCTACTTTGCACTCTCGAGATAATCGTCACCATGTGCCAAATGCAATATAATAGCAATCTGAACACATTCGCGCATAAATGAAATGACCACAATTTTCTCCAAAACTATAACAGATGCAAACTTGTCCTGTGTGGTGGAGATGAGATTTGATAAAGTAAGTGGAAATCTAGTAAAAGTTTCATTTGGCTACTTTGCACTCTCGAGATAATCGTCACCATGTGCCAAATGCAATATAATAGCAATCTGAACACATTCGCGCATAAATGAAATGACCACAATTTTCTCCAAAACTATAAAAGATGCAAACTTGTCCTGTGTGGTGGAGATGAGATTTAATAAAGTAAGTGGAAATCCAGTAAAAGTTTCATTTGGCTACTTTGCACTCTCGAGATAATCGTCAACATGTGCCAAATGCAATATAATAGCAATCTGAACACATTCGCGCATAAATGAAATGACCACAATTTTCTCCAAAACTATAACAGATGCAAACTTGTCCTGTGTGGTGATGAGATTTGATAAAGTAAGTGGAAATCCAGTAAAAGTTTCATTTGGCTACTTTGCACTCTCGAGATAATCGTCACCATGTGCCAAATGCAATATAATAGCAATCTGAACACATTCGCGCATAAATGAAATGACCACAATTTTCTCCAAAACTATAACAGATGCAAACTTGTCCTGTGTGGTGGAGATGAGATTTGATAAAGTAAGTGGAAATCCAGTAAAAGTTTCATTTGGCTACTTTGCACTCTCGAGATAATCGTCACCATGTGCCAAATGCAATATAATAGCAATCTGAACACATTCGCGCATAAATGAAATGACCACAATTTTCTCCAAAACTATAACAGATGCAAACTTGTCCTGTGTGGTGGAGATGAGATTTGATAAAGTAAGTGGAAATCCAGTAAAAGTTTCATTTGGCTACTTTGCTCTCTCGAGATAATCGTCACCATGTGCCAAATGCAATATAATAGCAATCTGAACACATTCGCGCATAAATGAAATGACCACAATTTTCTCCAAAACTATAAAAGATGCAAACTTGTCCTGTGTGGTGGAGATGAGATTTAATAAAGTAAGTGGAAATCCAGTAAAAGTTTCATTTGGCTACTTTGCTCTCTCGAGATAATCGTCACCATGTGCCAAATGCAATATAATAGCAATCTGAACACATTCGCGCATAAATGAAATGACCACAATTTTCTCCAAAACTATAACAGATGCAAACTTGTCCTGTGTGGTGATGAGATTTGATAAAGTAAGTGGAAATCCAGTAAAAGTTTCATTTGGCTACTTTGCACTCTTGAGATAATCGTCACCATGTGCCAAATGCAATATAATAGCAATCTGAACACATTCGCGCATAAATGAAATGACCACAATTTTCTCCAAAACTATAACAGATGCAAACTTGTCCTGTGTGGTGGAGATGAGATTTGATAAAGTAAGTGGAAATCCAGTAAAAGTTTCATTTGGCTACTTTGCACTCTCGAGATAATCGTCACCATGTGCCAAATGCAATATAATAGCAATCTGAACACATTCGCGCATAAATGAAATGACCACAATTTTCTCCAAAACTATAACAGATGCAAACTTGTCCTGTGTGGTGGAGATGAGATTTGATAAAGTAAGTGGAAATCTAGTAAAAGTTTCATTTGGCTACTTTGCACTCTCGAGATAATCGTCACCATGTGCCAAATGCAATATAATAGCAATCTGAACACATTCGCGCATAAATGAAATGACCACAATTTTCTCCAAAACTATAACAGATGCAAACTTGTCCTGTGTGGTGGAGATGAGATTTGATAAAGTAAGTGGAAATCCAGTAAAAGTTTCATTTGGCTACTTTGCACTCTCGAGATAATCGTCACCATGTGCCAAATGCAATATAATAGCAATCTGAACACATTCGCGCATAAATGAAATGACCACAATTTTCTCCAAAACTATAACAGATGCAAACTTGTCCTGTGTGGTGGAGATGAGATTTGATAAAGTAAGTGGAAATCCAGTAAAAGTTTCATTTGGCTACTTTGCACTCTCGAGATAATCGTCACCATGTGCCAAATGCAATATAATAGCAATCTGAACACATTCGCGCATAAATGAAATGACCACAATTTTCTCCAAAACTATAACAGATGCAAACTTGTCCTGTGTGGTGGAGATGAGATTTGATAAAGTAAGTGGAAATCCAGTAAAAGTTTCATTTGGCTACTTTGCTCTCTCGAGATAATCGTCACCATGTGCCAAATGAATATAATAGCAATCTGAACACATTCGCGCATAAATGAAATGACCACAATTTTCTCCAAAACTATAAAAGATGCAAACTTGTCCTGTGTGGTGGAGATGAGATTTAATAAAGTAAGTGGAAATCCAGTAAAAGTTTCATTTGGCTACTTTGCACTCTCGAGATAATCGTCACCATGTGCCAAATGCAATATAATAGCAATCTGAACACATTCGCGCATAAATGAAATGACCACAATTTTCTCCAAAACTATAACAGATGCAAACTTGTCCTGTGTGGTGATGAGATTTGATAAAGTAAGTGGAAATCCAGTAAAAGTTTCATTTGGCTACTTTGCACTCTCGAGATAATCGTCACCATGTGCCAAATGCAATATAATAGCAATCTGAACACATTCGCGCATAAATGAAATGACCACAATTTTCTCCAAAACTATAACAGATGCAAACTTGTCCTGTGTGGTGGAGATGAGATTTGATAAAGTAAGTGGAAATCCAGTAAAAGTTTCATTTGGCTACTTTGCACTCTCGAGATAATCGTCACCATGTGCCAAATGCAATATAATAGCAATCTGAACACATTCGCTTATAAATGAAATGACCACAATTTTCTCCAAAACTATAACAGATGCAAACTTGTCCTGTGTGGTGGAGATGAGATTTGATAAAGTAAGTGGAAATCCAGTAAAAGTTTCATTTGGCTACTTTGCACTCTCGAGATAATCGTCACCATGTGCCAATGCAATATAATAGCAATCTGAACACATTCGCGCATAAATGAAATGACCACAATTTTCTCCAAAACTATAACAGATGAAAACTTGTCCTGTGTGGTGGAGATGAGATTTGATAAAGTAAGTGGAAATCCAGTAAAAGTTTCATTTGGCTACTTTGCACTCTCGAGATAATCGTCACCATGTGCTAAATGCAATATAATAGCAATCTGAACACATTCGCGCATAAATGAAATGACCACAATTTTCTCCAAAACTATAACAGATGCAAACTTGTCCTGTGTGGTGGAGATGAGATTTGATAAAGTAAGTGGAAATCCAGTAAAAGTTTCATTTGGCTACTTTGCACTCTCGAGATAATCGTCACCATGTGCCAAATGCAATATAATAGCAATCTGAACACATTCGCGCATAAATGAAATGACCACAATTTTCTCCAAAACTATAACAGATGCAAACTTGTCCTGTGTGGTGGAGATGCGATTTGATAAAGTAAGTGGAAATCCAGTAAAAGTTTCATTTGGCTACTTTGCACTCTCGAGATAATCGTCACCATGTGCCAAATGCAATATAATAGCAATCTGAACACATTCGCGCATAAATGAAATGACCACAATTTTCTCCAAAACTATAACAGATGCAAACTTGTCCTGTGTGGTGGAGATGAGATTTGATAAAGTAAGTGGAAATCCAGTAAAAGTTTCATTTGGCTACTTTGCACTCTCGAGATAATCGTCACCATGTGCCAAATGCAATATAATAGCAATCTGAACACATTCGCGCATAAATGAAATGACCACAAGTTTCTCCAAAACTATAACAGATGCAAACTTGTCCTGTGTGGTGGAGATGAGATTTGATAAAGTAAGTGGAAATCCAGTAAAAGTTTCATTTGGCTACTTTGCACTCTCGAGATAATCGTCACCATGTGCCAAATGCAATATAATAGCAATCTGAACACATTCGCGCATAAATAAAATGACCACAATTTTCTCCAAAACTATAACAGATGCAAACTTGTCCTGTGTGGTGGAGATGAGATTTGATAAAGTAAGTGGAAATCCAGTAAAAGTTTCATTTGGCTACTTTGCACTCTCGAGATAATCGTCACCATGTGCCAAATGCAATATAATAGCAATCTGAACACATTCGCGGATAAATGAAATGACCACAATTTTCTCCAAAACTATAACAGATGCAAACTTGTCCTGTGTGGTGGAGATGAGATTTGATAAAGTAAGTGGAAATCCAGTTAAAGTTTCATTTGGCTACTTTGCACTCTCGAGATAATCGTCACCATGTGCCAAATGCAATATAATAGCAATCTGAACACATTCGCGCATAAATGAAATGACCACAATTTTCTGCAAAACTATAACAGATGAAAACTTGTCCTGTGTGGTGGAAATGAGATTTGATAAAGTAAGTGGAAATCCAGTAAAAGTTTCATTTGGCTACTTTGCACTCTCGAGATAATCGTCACCATGTGCCAAATGCAATATAATAGCAATCTGAACACATTCGCGCATAAATGAAATGACCACAATTTTCTCCAAAACTATAACAGATGCAAACTTGTCCTGTGTGGTGGAGATGAGATTTGATAAAGTAAGTGGAAATCCAGTAAAAGTTTCATTTGGCTACTTTGCACTCTCGAGATAATTGTCACCATGTGCCAAATGCAATATAATAGCAATCTGAACACATTCGCGCATAAATGAAATGACCACAATTTTCTCCAAAACTATAACAGATGCAAACTTGTCCTGTGTGGTGGAGATGAGATTTGATAAAGTAAGTGGAAATCCAGTAAAAGTTTCATTTGGCTACTTTGCACTCTCGAGATAATCGTCACCATGTGCCAAATGCAATATAATAGCAATCTGAACACATTCGCGCATAAATGAAATGACCACAATTTTCTCCAAAACTATAACAGATGCAAACTTGTCCTGTGTGGTGGAGATGAGATTTGATAAAGTAAGTGGAAATCCAGTAAAAGTTTCATTTGGCTACTTTGCACTCTCGAGATAATCGTCACCATGTGCCAAATGCAATATAATAGCAATCTGAACACATTCGCGCATAAATGAAATGACCACAATTTTCTCCAAAACTATAACAGATGCAAACTTGACTGTGTGGTGGAGATGAGATTTGATAAAGTAAGTGGAAATCCAGTAAAAGTTTCATTTGGCTACTTTGCACTCTCGAGATAATCGTCACCATGTGCCAAATGCAATATAATAGCAATCTGAACACATTCGCGCATAAATGAAATGACCACAATTTTCTCCAAAACTATAACAGATGCAAACTTGTCCTGTGTGGTGGAGATGAGATTTGATAAAGTAAGTGGAAATCCAGTAAAAGTTTCATTTGGCTACTTTGCACTCTCGAGATAATCGTCACCATGTGCCAAATGCAATATAATAGCAATCTGAACACATTCGCGCATAAATGAAATGACCACAATTTTCTCCAAAACTAAAACAGATGCAAACTTGTCCTGTGTGGTGATGAGATTTGATAAAGTAAGTGGAAATCCAGTAAAAGTTTCATTTGGCTACTTTGCACTCTCGAGATAATAGTCACCATGTGCCAAATGCAATATAATAGCAATCTGAACACATTCGCGCATAAATGAAATGACCACAATTTTCTCCAAAACTATAACAGATGCAAACTTGTCCTGTGTGGTGGAGATGAGATTTGATAAAGTAAGTGGAAATCCAGTAAAAGTTTCATTTGGCTACTTTGCACTCTCGAGATAATCGTCACCATGTGCCAAATGCAATATAATAGCAATCTGAACACATTCGCTTATAAATGAAATGACCACAATTTTCTCCAAAACTATAACAGATGCAAACTTGTCCTGTGTGGTGGAGATGAGATTTGATAAAGTAAGTGGAAATCCAGTAAAAGTTTCATTTGGCTACTTTGCACTCTCGAGATAATCGTCACCATGTGCCAAATGCAATATAATAGCAATCTGAACACATTCGCGCATAAATGAAATGACCACAATTTTCTCCAAAACTATAACAGATGTAAACTTGTCCTGTGTGGTGGAGATGAGATTTGATAAAGTAAGTGGAAATCCAGTAAAAGTTTCAATTGGCTACTTTGCACTCTCGAGATAATCGTCACCATGTGCCAAATGCAATATAATAGCAATCTGAACACATTCGCGCATAAATGAAATGACCACAATTTTCTCCAAAACTATAACAGATGCAAACTTGTCCTGTGTGGTGATGAGATTTGATAAAGTAAGTGGAAATCCAGTAAAAGTTTCATTTGGCTACTTTGCACTCTCGAGATAATCGTCACCATGTGCCAAATGCAATATAATAGCAATCTGAACACATTCGCGCATAAATGAAATGACCACAAGTTTCTCCAAAACTATAACAGATGCAAACTTGTCCTGTGTGGTGGAGATGAGATTTGATAAAGTAAGTGGAAATCCAGTAAAAGTTTCATTTGGCTACTTTGCACTCTCGAGATAATCGTCACCATGTGCCAAATGCAATATAATAGCAATCTGAACACATATGCGCATAAATAAAATGACCACAATTTTCTCCAAAACTATAACAGATGCAAACTTGTCCTGTGTGGTGGAGATGAGATTTGATAAAGTAAGTGGAAATCCAGTAAAAGTTTCATTTGGCTACTTTGCACTCTCGAGATAATCGTCACCATGTGCCAAATGCAATATAATAGCAATCTGAACACATTCGCGGATAAATGAAATGACCACATTTTTCTCCAAAACTATAACAGATGCAAACTTGTCCTGTGTGGTGGAGATGAGATTTGATAAAGTAAGTGGAAATCCAGTAAAAGTTTCAATTGGCTACTTTGCACTCTCGAGATAATCGTCACCATGTGCCAAATGCAATATAATAGCAATCTGAACACATTCGCGCATAAATGAAATGACCACAATTTTCTCCAAAACTATAACAGATGCAAACTTGTCCTGTGTGGTGGAGATGAGATTTGATAAAGTAAGTGGAAATCCAGTAAAAGTTTCATTTGGCTACTTTGCACTCTCGAGATAATCGTCACCATGTGCCAAATGCAATATAATAGCAATCTGAACACATTCGCGCATAAATGAAATGACCACAAGTTTCTCCAAAACTATAACAGATGCAAACTTGTCCTGTGTGGTGGAGATGAGATTTGATAAAGTAAGTGGAAATCCAGTAAAAGTTTCATTTGGCTACTTTGCACTCTCGAGATAATCGTCACCATGTGCCAAATGCAATATAATAGCAATCTGAACACATTCGCGCATAAATAAAATGACCACAATTTTCTCCAAAACTATAACAGATGCAAACTTGTCCTGTGTGGTGGAGATGAGATTTGATAAAGTAAGTGGAAATCCAGTAAACGTTTCATTTGGCTACTTTGCACTCTCGAGATAATCGTCACCATGTGCCAAATGCAATATAATAGCAATCTGAACACATTCGCGGATAAATGAAATGACCACATTTTTCTCCAAAAGTATAACAGATGCAAACTTGTCCTGTGTGGTGGAGATGAGATTTGATAAAGTAAGTGGAAATCCAGTTAAAGTTTCATTTGGCTACTTTGCACTCTCGAGATAATCGTCACCATGTGCCAAATGCAATATAATAGCAATCTGAACACATTCGCGCATAAATGAAATGACCACAATTTTCTGCAAAACTATAACAGATGCAAACTTGTCCTGTGTGGTGGAAATGAGATTTGATAACGTAAGTGGAAATCCAGTAAAAGTTTCATTTGGCTACTTTGCACTCTCGAGATAATCGTCACCATGTGCCAAATGCAATATAATAGCAATCTGAACACATTCGCGCATAAATGAAATGACCACAATTTTCTCCAAAACTATAACAGATGCAAACTTGTCCTGTGTGGTGGAGATGAGATTTGATAAAGTAAGTGGAAATCCAGTAAAAGTTTCATTTGGCTACTTTGCACTCTCGAGATAATTGTCACCATGTGCCAAATGCAATATAATAGCAATCTGAACACATTCGCGCATAAATGAAATGACCACAATTTTCTCCAAAACTATAACAGATGCAAACTTGTCCTGTGTGGTGGAGATGAGATTTGATAAAGTAAGTGGAAATCCAGTAAAAGTTTCATTTGGCTACTTTTCACTCTCGAGATAATCGTCACCATGTGCCAAATGCAATATAATAGCAATCTGAACACATTCGCGCATAAATGAAATGACCACAATTTTCTCCAAAACTATAACAGATGCAAACTTGTCCTGTGTGGGGGAGATGAGATTTGATAAAGTAAGTGGAAATCCAGTAAAAGTTTAATTTGGCTACTTTGCACTCTCGAGATAATCGTCACCATGTGCCAAATGCAATATAATAGCAATCTGAACACATTCGCGCATAAATGAAATGACCACAATTTTCTCCAAAACTATAACAGATGCAAACTTGTCCTGTGTGGTGGAGATGAGATTTGATAAAGTAAGTGGAAATCCAGTAAAAGTTTCATTTGGCTACTTTGCACTCTCGAGATAATCGTCACCATGTGCCAAATGCAATATAATAGCAATCTGAACACATTCGCGCATAAATGAAATGACCACAATTTTCTCCAAAACTATAAAAGATGCAAACTTGTCCTGTGTGGTGGAGATGAGATTTAATAAAGTAAGTGGAAATCCAGTAAAAGTTTCATTTGGCTACTTTGCACTCTCGAGATAATCGTCACCATGTGCCAAATGCAATATAATAGCAATCTGAACACATTCGCGCATAAATGAAATGACCACAATTTTCTCCAAAACTATAACAGATTCAAACTTGTCCTGTGTGGTGATGAGATTTGATAAAGTAAGTGGAAATCCAGTAAAAGTTTCATTTGGCTACTTTGCACTCTCGAGATAATCGTCACCATGTGCCAAATGCAATATAATAGCAATCTGAACACATTCGCGCATAAATGAAATGACCACAATTTTCTCCAAAACTATAACAGATGCAAACTTGTCCTGTGTGGTGGAGATGAGATTTGATAAAGTAAGTGGAAATCCAGTAAAAGTTTCATTTGGCTACTTTGCACTCTCGAGATTATCGTCACCATGTGCCAAATGCAATATAATAGCAATCTGAACACATTCGCGCATAAATGAAATGACCACAATTTTCTCCAAAACTATAACAGATGCAAACTTGTCCTGTGTGGTGGAGATGAGATTTGATAAAGTAAGTGGAAATCCAGTAAAAGTTTCATTTGGCTACTTTGCTCTCTCGAGATAATCGTCACCATGTGCCAAATGCAATATAATAGCAATCTGAACACATTCGCGCATAAATGAAATGACCACAATTTTCTCCAAAACTATAAAAGATGCAAACTTGTCCTGTGTGGTGGAGATGAGATTTAATAAAGTAAGTGGAAATCCAGTAAAAGTTTCATTTGGCTACTTTGCTCTCTCGAGATAATCGTCACCATGTGCCAAATGCAATATAATAGCAATCTGAACACATTCGCGCATAAATGAAATGACCACAATTTTCTCCAAAACTATAACAGATGCAAACTTGTCCTGTGTGGTGATGAGATTTGATAAAGTAAGTGAAAATCCAGTAAAAGTTTCATTTGGCTACTTTGCACTCTTGAGATAATCGTCACCATGTGCCAAATGCAATATAATAGCAATCTGAACACATTCGCGCATAAATGAAATGACCACAATTTTCTCCAAAACTATAACAGATGCAAACTTGTCCTGTGTGGTGGAGATGAGATTTGATAAAGTAAGTGGAAATCCAGTAAAAGTTTCATTTGGCTACTTTGCACTCTCGAGATAATCGTCACCATGTGCCAAATGCAATATAATAGCAATCTGAACACATTCGCGCATAAATGAAATGACCACAATTTTCTCCAAAACTATAACAGATGCAAACTTGTCCTGTGTGGTGGAGATGAGATTTGATAAAGTAAGTGGAAATCTAGTAAAAGTTTCATTTGGCTACTTTGCACTCTCGAGATAATCGTCACCATGTGCCAAATGCAATATAATAGCAATCTGAACACATTCGCGCATAAATGAAATGACCACAATTTTCTCCAAAACTATAACAGATGCAAACTTGTCCTGTGTGGTGGAGATGAGATTTGATAAAGTAAGTGGAAATCCAGTAAAAGTTTCATTTGGCTACTTTGCACTGTCGAGATAATCGTCACCATGTGCCAAATGCAATATAATAGCAATCTGAACACATTCGCGCATAAATGAAATGACCACAATTTTCTCCAAAACTATAACAGATGCAAACTTGTCCTGTGTGGTGGAGATGAGATTTGATAAAGTAAGTGGAAATCCAGTAAAAGTTTCATTTGGCTACTTTGCACTCTCGAGATAATCGTCACCATGTGCCAAATGCAATATAATAGCAATCTGAACACATTCGCGCATAAATGAAATGACCACAATTTTCTCCAAAACTATAACAGATGCAAACTTGTCCTGTGTGGGGGAGATGAGATTTGATAAAGTAAGTGGAAATCCAGTAAAAGTTTAATTTGGCTACTTTGCACTCTCGAGATAATCGTCACCATGTGCCAAATGCAATATAATAGCAATCTGAACACATTCGCGCATAAATGAAATGACCACAATTTTCTCCAAAACTATAACAGATGCAAACTTGTCCTGTGTGGTGGAGATGAGATTTGATAAAGTAAGTGGAAATCCAGTAAAAGTTTCATTTGGCTACTTTGCACTCTCGAGATAATCGTCACCATGTGCCAAATGCAATATAATAGCAATCTGAACACATTCGCGCATAAATGAAATGACCACAATTTTCTCCAAAACTATAAAAGATGCAAACTTGTCCTGTGTGGTGGAGATGAGATTTAATAAAGTAAGTGGAAATCCAGTAAAAGTTTCATTTGGCTACTTTGCACTCTCGAGATAATCGTCACCATGTGCCAAATGCAATATAATAGCAATCTGAACACATTCGCGCATAAATGAAATGACCACAATTTTCTCCAAAACTATAACAGATGCAAACTTGTCCTGTGTGGTGATGAGATTTGATAAAGTAAGTGGAAATCCAGTAAAAGTTTCATTTGGCTACTTTGCACTCTCGAGATAATCGTCACCATGTGCCAAATGCAATATTATAGCAATCTGAACACATTCGCGCATAAATGAAATGACCACAATTTTCTCCAAAACTATAACAGATGCAAACTTGTCCTGTGTGGTGGAGATGAGATTTGATAAAGTAAGTGGAAATCCAGTAAAAGTTTCATTTGGCTACTTTGCACTCTCGAGATAATCGTCACCATGTGCCAAATGCAATATAATAGCAATCTGAACACATTCGCGCATAAATGAAATGACCACAATTTTCTCCAAAACTATAACAGATGCAAACTTGTCCTGTGTGGTGGAGATGAGATTTGATAAAGTAAGTGGAAATCCAGTAAAAGTTTCATTTGGCTACTTTGCTCTCTCGAGATAATCGTCACCATGTGCCAAATGCAATATAATAGCAATCTGAACACATTCGCGCATAAATGAAATGACCACAATTTTCTCCAAAACTATAAAAGATGCAAACTTGTCCTGTGTGGTGGAGATGAGATTTAATAAAGTAAGTGGAAATCCAGTAAAAGTTTCATTTGGCTACTTTGCTCTCTCGAGATAATCGTCACCATGTGCCAAATGCAATATAATAGCAATCTGAACACATTCGCGCATAAATGAAATGACCACAATTTTCTCCAAAACTATAACAGATGCAAACTTGTCCTGTGTGGTGATGAGATTTGATAAAGTAAGTGGAAATCCAGTAAAAGTTTTATTTGGCTACTTTGCACTCTTGAGATAATCGTCACCATGTGCCAAATGCAATATAATAGCAATCTGAACACATTCGCGCATAAATGAAATGACCACAATTTTCTCCAAAACTATAACAGATGCAAACTTGTCCTGTGTGGTGGAGATGAGATTTGATAAAGTAAGTGGAAATCCAGTAAAAGTTTCATTTGGCTACTTTGCACTCTCGAGATAATCGTCACCATGTGCCAAATGCAATATAATAGCAATCTGAACACATTCGCGCATAAATGAAATGACCACAATTTTCTCCAAAACTATAACAGATGCAAACTTGTCCTGTGTGGTGATGAGATTTGATAAAGTAAGTGGAAATCCAGTAAAAGTTTCATTTGGCTACTTTGCACTCTCGAGATAATCGTCACCATGTGCCAAATGCAATATTATAGCAATCTGAACACATTCGCGCATAAATGAAATGACCACAATTTTCTCCAAAACTATAACAGATGCAAACTTGTCCTGTGTGGTGGAGATGAGATTTGATAAAGTAAGTGGAAATCCAGTAAAAGTTTCATTTGGCTACTTTGCACTCTCGAGATAATCGTCACCATGTGCCAAATGCAATATAATAGCAATCTGAACACATTCGCGCATAAATGAAATGACCACAATTTTCTCCAAAACTATAACAGATGCAAACTTGTCCTGTGTGGTGGAGATGAGATTTGATAAAGTAAGTGGAAATCCAGTAAAAGTTTCATTTGGCTACTTTGCTCTCTCGAGATAATCGTCACCATGTGCCAAATGCAATATAATAGCAATCTGAACACATTCGCGCATAAATGAAATGACCACAATTTTCTCCAAAACTATAAAAGATGCAAACTTGTCCTGTGTGGTGGAGATGAGATTTAATAAAGTAAGTGGAAATCCAGTAAAAGTTTCATTTGGCTACTTTGCTCTCTCGAGATAATCGTCACCATGTGCCAAATGCAATATAATAGCAATCTGAACACATTCGCGCATAAATGAAATGACCACAATTTTCTCCAAAACTATAACAGATGCAAACTTGTCCTGTGTGGTGATGAGATTTGATAAAGTAAGTGGAAATCCAGTAAAAGTTTTATTTGGCTACTTTGCACTCTTGAGATAATCGTCACCATGTGCCAAATGCAATATAATAGCAATCTGAACACATTCGCGCATAAATGAAATGACCACAATTTTCTCCAAAACTATAACAGATGCAAACTTGTCCTGTGTGGTGGAGATGAGATTTGATAAAGTAAGTGGAAATCCAGTAAAAGTTTCATTTGGCTACTTTGCACTCTCGAGATAATCGTCACCATGTGCCAAATGCAATATAATAGCAATCTGAACACATTCGCGCATAAATGAAATGACCACAATTTTCTCCAAAACTATAACAGATGCAAACTTGTCCTGTGTGGTGGAGATGAGATTTGATAAAGTAAGTGGAAATCTAGTAAAAGTTTCATTTGGCTACTTTGCACTCTCGAGATAATCGTCACCATGTGCCAAATGCAATATAATAGCAATCTGAACACATTCGCGCATAAATGAAATGACCACAATTTTCTCCAAAACTATAACAGATGCAAACTTGTCCTGTGTGGTGGAGATGAGATTTGATAAAGTAAGTGGAAATCCAGTAAAAGTTTCATTTGGCTACTTTGCACTCTCGAGATAATCGTCACCATGTGCCAAATGCAATATAATAGCAATCTGAACACATTCGCGCATAAATGAAATGACCACAATTTTCTCCAAAACTATAACAGATGCAAACTTGTCCTGTGTGGTGGAGATGAGATTTGATAAAGTAAGTGGAAATCCAGTAAAAGTTTCATTTGGCTACTTTGCACTCTCGAGATAATCGTCACCATGTGCCAAATGCAATATAATAGCAATCTGAACACATTCGCGCATAAATGAAATGACCACAATTTTCTCCAAAACTATAACAGATGCAAACTTGTCCTGTGTGGTGGAGATGAGATTTGATAAAGTAAGTGGAAATCCAGTAAAAGTTTCATTTGGCTACTTTGCTCTCTCGAGATAATCGTCACCATGTGCCAAATGAATATAATAGCAATCTGAACACATTCGCGCATAAATGAAATGACCACAATTTTCTCCAAAACTATAAAAGATGCAAACTTGTCCTGTGTGGTGGAGATGAGATTTAATAAAGTAAGTGGAAATCCAGTAAAAGTTTCATTTGGCTACTTTGCACTCTCGAGATAATCGTCACCATGTGCCAAATGCAATATAATAGCAATCTGAACACATTCGCGCATAAATGAAATGACCACAATTTTCTCCAAAACTATAACAGATGCAAACTTGTCCTGTGTGGTGATGAGATTTGATAAAGTAAGTGGAAATCCAGTAAAAGTTTCATTTGGCTACTTTGCACTCTCGAGATAATCGTCACCATGTGCCAAATGCAATATAATAGCAATCTGAACACATTCGCGCATAAATGAAATGACCACAATTTTCTCCAAAACTATAACAGATGCAAACTTGTCCTGTGTGGTGGAGATGAGATTTGATAAAGTAAGTGGAAATCCAGTAAAAGTTTCATTTGGCTACTTTGCACTCTCGAGATATTCGTCACCATGTGCCAAATGCAATATAATAGCAATCTGAACACATTCGCTTATAAATGAAATGACCACAATTTTCTCCAAAACTATAACAGATGCAAACTTGTCCTGTGTGGTGGAGATGAGATTTGATAAAGTAAGTGGAAATCCAGTAAAAGTTTCATTTGGCTACTTTGCACTCTCGAGATAATCGTCACCATGTGCCAAATGCAATATAATAGCAATCTGAACACATTCGCGCATAAATGAAATGACCACAATTTTCTCCAAAACTATAACAGATGAAAACTTGTCCTGTGTGGTGGAGATGAGATTTGATAAAGTAAGTGGAAATCCAGTAAAAGTTTCATTTGGCTACTTTGCACTCTCGAGATAATCGTCACCATGTGCCAAATGCAATATAATAGCAATCTGAACACATTCGCGCATAAATGAAATGACCACAATTTTCTCCAAAACTATAACAGATGCAAACTTGTCCTGTGTGGTGGAGATGAGATTTGATAAAGTAAGTGGAAATCCAGTAAAAGTTTCATTTGGCTACTTTGCACTCTCGAGATAATCGTCACCATGTGCCAAATGCAATATAATAGCAATCTGAACACATTCGCGCATAAATGAAATGACCACAATTTTCTCCAAAACTATAACAGATGCAAACTTGTCCTGTGTGGTGGAGATGCGATTTGATAAAGTAAGTGGAAATCCAGTAAAAGTTTCATTTGGCTACTTTGCACTCTCGAGATAATCGTCACCATGTGCCAAATGCAATATAATAGCAATCTGAACACATTCGCGCATAAATGAAATGACCACAATTTTCTCCAAAACTATAACAGATGCAAACTTGTCCTGTGTGGTGGAGATGAGATTTGATAAAGTAAGTGGAAATCCAGTAAAAGTTTCATTTGGCTACTTTGCACTCTCGAGATAATCGTCACCATGTGCCAAATGCAATATAATAGCAATCTGAACACATTCGCGCATAAATGAAATGACCACAAGTTTCTCCAAAACTATAACAGATGCAAACTTGTCCTGTGTGGTGGAGATGAGATTTGATAAAGTAAGTGGAAATCCAGTAAAAGTTTCATTTGGCTACTTTGCACTCTCGAGATAATCGTCACCATGTGCCAAATGCAATATAATAGCAATCTGAACACATTCGCGCATAAATAAAATGACCACAATTTTCTCCAAAACTATAACAGATGCAAACTTGTCCTGTGTGGTGGAGATGAGATTTGATAAAGTAAGTGGAAATCCAGTAAAAGTTTCATTTGGCTACTTTGCACTCTCGAGATAATCGTCACCATGTGCCAAATGCAATATAATAGCAATCTGAACACATTCGCGGATAAATGAAATGACCACAATTTTCTCCAAAACTATAACAGATGCAAACTTGTCCTGTGTGGTGGAGATGAGATTTGATAAAGTAAGTGGAAATCCAGTTAAAGTTTCATTTGGCTACTTTGCACTCTCGAGATAATCGTCACCATGTGCCAAATGCAATATAATAGCAATCTGAACACATTCGCGCATAAATGAAATGACCACAATTTTCTGCAAAACTATAACAGATGCAAACTTGTCCTGTGTGGTGGAAATGAGATTTGATAAAGTAAGTGGAAATCCAGTAAAAGTTTCATTTGGCTACTTTGCACTCTCGAGATAATCGTCACCATGTGCCAAATGCAATATAATAGCAATCTGAACACATTCGCGCATAAATGAAATGACCACAATTTTCTCCAAAACTATAACAGATGCAAACTTGTCCTGTGTGGTGGAGATGAGATTTGATAAAGTAAGTGGAAATCCAGTAAAAGTTTCATTTGGCTACTTTGCACTCTCGAGATAATTGTCACCATGTGCCAAATGCAATATAATAGCAATCTGAACACATTCGCGCATAAATGAAATGACCACAATTTTCTCCAAAACTATAACAGATGCAAACTTGTCCTGTGTGGTGGAGATGAGATTTGATAAAGTAAGTGGAAATCCAGTAAAAGTTTCATTTGGCTACTTTGCACTCTCGAGATAATCGTCACCATGTGCCAAATGCAATATAATAGCAATCTGAACACATTCGCGCATAAATGAAATGACCACAATTTTCTCCAAAACTATAACAGATGCAAACTTGTCCTGTGTGGTGGAGATGAGATTTGATAAAGTAAGTGGAAATCCAGTAAAAGTTTCATTTGGCTACTTTGCACTCTCGAGATAATCGTCACCATGTGCCAAATGCAATATAATAGCAATCTGAACACATTCGCGCATAAATGAAATGACCACAATTTTCTCCAAAACTATAACAGATGAAAACTTGTCCTGTGTGGTGGAGATGAGATTTGATAAAGTAAGTGGAAATCCAGTAAAAGTTTCATTTGGCTACTTTGCACTCTCGAGATAATCGTCACCATGTGCCAAATGCAATATAATAGCAATCTGAACACATTCGCGCATAAATGAAATGACCACAATTTTCTCCAAAACTATAACAGATGCAAACTTGACTGTGTGGTGGAGATGAGATTTGATAAAGTAAGTGGAAATCCAGTAAAAGTTTCATTTGGCTACTTTGCACTCTCGAGATAATCGTCACCATGTGCCAAATGCAATATAATAGCAATCTGAACACATTCGCGCATAAATGAAATGACCACAATTTTCTCCAAAACTATAACAGATGCAAACTTGTCCTGTGTGGTGGAGATGAGATTTGATAAAGTAAGTGGAAATCCAGTAAAAGTTTCATTTGGCTACTTTGCACTCTCGAGATAATCGTCACCATGTGCCAAATGCAATATAATAGCAATCTGAACACATTCGCGCATAAATGAAATGACCACAATTTTCTCCAAAACTATAACAGATGCAAACTTGTCCTGTGTGGTGATGAGATTTGATAAAGTAAGTGGAAATCCAGTAAAAGTTTCATTTGGCTACTTTGCACTCTCGAGATAATAGTCACCATGTGCCAAATGCAATATAATAGCAATCTGAACACATTCGCGCATAAATGAAATGACCACAATTTTCTCCAAAACTATAACAGATGCAAACTTGTCCTGTGTGGTGGAGATGAGATTTGATAAAGTAAGTGGAAATCCAGTAAAAGTTTCATTTGGCTACTTTGCACTCTCGAGATAATCGTCACCATGTGCCAAATGCAATATAATAGCAATCTGAACACATTCGCTTATAAATGAAATGACCACAATTTTCTCCAAAACTATAACAGATGCAAACTTGTCCTGTGTGGTGGAGATGAGATTTGATAAAGTAAGTGGAAATCCAGTAAAAGTTTCATTTGGCTACTTTGCACTCTCGAGATAATCGTCACCATGTGCCAAATGCAATATAATAGCAATCTGAACACATTCGCGCATAAATGAAATGACCACAATTTTCTCCAAAACTATAACAGATGCAAACTTGTCCTGTGTGGTGGAGATGAGATTTGATAAAGTAAGTGGAAATCCAGTAAAAGTTTCAATTGGCTACTTTGCACTCTCGAGATAATCGTCACCATGTGCCAAATGCAATATAATAGCAATCTGAACACATTCGCGCATAAATGAAATGACCACAATTTTCTCCAAAACTATAACAGATGCAAACTTGTCCTGTGTGGTGGAGATGAGATTTGATAAAGTAAGTGGAAATCCAGTAAAAGTTTCATTTGGCTACTTTGCACTCTCGAGATAATCGTCACCATGTGCCAAATGCAATATAATAGCAATCTGAACACATTCGCGCATAAATGAAATGACCACAAGTTTCTCCAAAACTATAACAGATGCAAACTTGTCCTGTGTGGTGGAGATGAGATTTGATAAAGTAAGTGGAAATCCAGTAAAAGTTTCATTTGGCTACTTTGCACTCTCGAGATAATCGTCACCATGTGCCAAATGCAATATAATAGCAATCTGAACACATATGCGCATAAATAAAATGACCACAATTTTCTCCAAAACTATAACAGATGCAAACTTGTCCTGTGTGGTGGAGATGAGATTTGATAAAGTAAGTGGAAATCCAGTAAAAGTTTCATTTGGCTACTTTGCACTCTCGAGATAATCGTCACCATGTGCCAAATGCAATATAATAGCAATCTGAACACATTCGCGGATAAATGAAATGACCACATTTTTCTCCAAAACTATAACAGATGCAAACTTGTCCTGTGTGGTGGAGATGAGATTTGATAAAGTAAGTGGAAATCCAGTAAAAGTTTCAATTGGCTACTTTGCACTCTCGAGATAATCGTCACCATGTGCCAAATGCAATATAATAGCAATCTGAACACATTCGCGCATAAATGAAATGACCACAATTTTCTCCAAAACTATAACAGATGCAAACTTGTCCTGTGTGGTGGAGATGAGATTTGATAAAGTAAGTGGAAATCCAGTAAAAGTTTCATTTGGCTACTTTGCACTCTCGAGATAATCGTCACCATGTGCCAAATGCAATATAATAGCAATCTGAACACATTCGCGCATAAATGAAATGACCACAAGTTTCTCCAAAACTATAACAGATGCAAACTTGTCCTGTGTGGTGGAGATGAGATTTGATAAAGTAAGTGGAAATCCAGTAAAAGTTTCATTTGGCTACTTTGCACTCTCGAGATAATCGTCACCATGTGCCAAATGCAATATAATAGCAATCTGAACACATTCGCGCATAAATAAAATGACCACAATTTTCTCCAAAACTATAACAGATGCAAACTTGTCCTGTGTGGTGGAGATGAGATTTGATAAAGTAAGTGGAAATCCAGTAAACGTTTCATTTGGCTACTTTGCACTCTCGAGATAATCGTCACCATGTGCCAAATGCAATATAATAGCAATCTGAACACATTCGCGGATAAATGAAATGACCACATTTTTCTCCAAAAGTATAACAGATGCAAACTTGTCCTGTGTGGTGGAGATGAGATTTGATAAAGTAAGTGGAAATCCAGTTAAAGTTTCATTTGGCTACTTTGCACTCTCGAGATAATCGTCACCATGTGCCAAATGCAATATAAAAGCAATCTGAACACATTCGCGCATAAATGAAATGACCACAATTTTCTCCAAAACTATAACAGATGCAAACTTGTCCTGTGTGGTGGAGATGAGATTTGATAAAGTAAGTGGAAATCCAGTAAAAGTTTCATTTGGCTACTTTGCACTCTCGAGATAATCGTCACCATGTGCCAAATGCAATATAATAGCAATCTGAACACATTCGCGCATAAATGAAATGACCACAATTTTCTCCAAAACTATAACAGATGCAAACTTGACTGTGTGGTGGAGATGAGATTTGATAAAGTAAGTGGAAATCCAGTAAAAGTTTCATTTGGCTACTTTGCACTCTCGAGATAATCGTCACCATGTGCCAAATGCAATATAATAGCAATCTGAACACATTCGCGCATAAATGAAATGACCACAATTTTCTCCAAAACTATAACAGATGCAAACTTGTCCTGTGTGGTGGAGATGAGATTTGATAAAGTAAGTGGAAATCCAGTAAAAGTTTCATTTGGCTACTTTGCACTCTCGAGATAATCGTCACCATGTGCCAAATGCAATATAATAGCAATCTGAACACATTCGCGCATAAATGAAATGACCACAATTTTCTCCAAAACTATAACAGATGCAAACTTGTCCTGTGTGGTGATGAGATTTGATAAAGTAAGTGGAAATCCAGTAAAAGTTTCATTTGGCTACTTTGCACTCTCGAGATAATCGTCACCATGTGCCAAATGCAATATAATAGCAATCTGAACACATTCGCGCATAAATGAAATGACCACAATTTTCTCCAAAACTATAACAGATCCAAACTTGTCCTGTGTGGTGGAGATGAGATTTGATAAAGTAAGTGGAAATCCAGTAAAAGTTTCATTTGGCTACTTTGCACTCTCGAGATAATCGTCACCATGTGCCAAATGCAATATAATAGCAATCTGAACACATTCGCTTATAAATGAAATGACCACAATTTTCTCCAAAACTATAACAGATGCAAACTTGTCCTGTGTGGTGGAGATGAGATTTGATAAAGTAAGTGGAAATCCAGTAAAAGTTTCATTTGGCTACTTTGCTCTCTCGAGATAATCGTCACCATGTGCCAAATGCAATATAATAGCAATCTGAACACATTCGCGCATAAATGAAATGACCACAATTTTCTCCAAAACTATAAAAGATGCAAACTTGTCCTGTGTGGTGGAGATGAGATTTAATAAAGTAAGTGGAAATCCAGTAAAAGTTTCATTTGGCTACTTTGCTCTCTCGAGATAATCGTCACCATGTGCCAAATGCAATATAATAGCAATCTGAACACATTCGCGCATAAATGAAATGACCACAATTTTCTCCAAAACTATAACAGATGCAAACTTGTCCTGTGTGGTGATGAGATTTGATAAAGTAAGTGGAAATCCAGTAAAAGTTTCATTTGGCTACTTTGCACTCTCGAGATAATCGTCACCATGTGCCAAATGCAATATAATAGCAATCTGAACACATTCGCGCATAAATGAAATGACCACAATTTTCTCCAAAACTATAACAGATGCAAACTTGTCCTGTGTGGTGGAGATGAGATTTGATAAAGTGGAAATCCGGTAAAAGTTTCATTTGGCTACTTTGCACTCTCGAGATAATCATCACCATGTGCCAAATGCAATATAATAGCAATCTGAACACATTCGCGCATAAATGAAATGACCACAATTTTCTCCAAAACTATAACAGATGCAAACTTGTCCTGTGTGGTGGAGATGAGATTTGATAAAGTAAGTGGAAATCTAGTAAAAGTTTCATTTGGCTACTTTGCACTCTCGAGATAATCGTCACCATGTGCCAAATGCAATATAATAGCAATCTGAACACATTCGCGCATAAATGAAATGACCACAATTTTCTCCAAAACTATAACAGATGCAAACTTGTCCTGTGTGGTGGAGATGAGATTTGATAAAGTAAGTGGAAATCCAGTAAAAGTTTCATTTGGCTACTTTGCACTCTCGAGATAATCGTCACCATGTGCCAAATGCAATATAATAGCAATCTGAACACATTCGCGCATAAATGAAATGACCACAATTTTCTCCAAAACTATAACAGATGCAAACTTGTCCTGTGTGGTGGAGATGAGATTTGATAAAGTAAGTGGAAATCAAGTAAAAGTTTCATTTGGCTACTTTGCACTCTCGAGATAATCGTCACCATGTGCCAAATGCAATATAATAGCAATCTGAACACATTCGCGCATAAATGAAATGACCACAATTTTCTCCAAAACTATAACAGATGCAAACTTGTCCTGTGTGGTGGAGATGAGATTTGATAAAGTAAGTGGAAATCCAGTAAAAGTTTCATTTGGCTACTTTGCTCTCTCGAGATAATCGTCACCATGTGCCAAATGCAATATATTAGCAATCTGAACACATTCGCGCATAAATGAAATGACCACAATTTTCTCCAAAACTATAAAAGATGCAAACTTGTCCTGTGTGGTGGAGATGAGATTTAATAAAGTAAGTGGAAATCCAGTAAAAGTTTCATTTGGCTACTTTGCACTCTCGAGATAATCGTCACCATGTGCCAAATGCAATATAATAGCAATCTGAACACATTCGCGCATAAATGAAATGACCACAATTTTCTCCAAAACTATAACAGATGCAAACTTGTCCTGTGTGGTGATGAGATTTGATAAAGTAAGTGGAAATCCAGTAAAAGTTTCATTTGGCTACTTTGCACTCTCGAGATAATCGTCACCATGTGCCAAATGCAATATAATAGCAATCTGAACACATTCGCGCATAAATGAAATGACCACAATTTTCTCCAAAACTATAACAGATGCAAACTTGTCCTGTGTGGTGGAGATGAGATTTGATAAAGTAAGTGGAAATCCAGTAAAAGTTTCATTTGGCTACTTTGCACTCTCGAGATAATCGTCACCATGTGCCAAATGCAATATAATAGCAATCTGAACACATTCGCTTATAAATGAAATGACCACAATTTTCTCCAAAACTATAAGAGATGCAAACTTGTCCTGTGTGGTGGAGATGAGATTTGATAAAGTAAGTGGAAATCCAGTAAAAGTTTCATTTGGCTACTTTGCACTCTCGAGATAATCGTCACCATGTGCCAAATGCAATATAATAGCAATCTGAACACATTCGCGCATAAATGAAATGACCACAATTTTCTCCAAAACTATAACAGATGAAAACTTGTCCTGTGTGGTGGAGATGAGATTTGATAAAGTAAGTGGAAATCCAGTAAAAGTTTCATTTGGCTACTTTGCACTCTCGAGATAATCGTCACCATGTGCCAAATGCAATATAATAGCAATCTGAACACATTCGCGCATAAATGAAATGACCACAATTTTCTCCAAAACTATAACAGATGCAAACTTGTCCTGTGTGGTGGAGATGAGATTTGATAAAGTAAGTGGAAATCCAGTAAAAGTTTCATTTGGCTACTTTGCACTCTCGAGATAATCGTCACCATGTGCCAAATGCAATATAATAGCAATCTGAACACATTCGCGCATAAATGAAATGACCACAATTTTCTCCAAAACTATAACAGATGCAAACTTGTCCTGTGTGGTGGAGATGAGATTTGATAAAGTAAGTGGAAATCCAGTAAAAGTTTCATTTGGCTACTTTGCACTCTCGAGATAATCGTCACCATGTGCCAAATGCAATATAATAGCAATCTGAACACATTCGCGCATAAATGAAATGACCACAATTTTCTCCAAAACTATAACAGATGCAAACTTGTCCTGTGTGGTGGAGATGAGATTTGATAAAGTAAGTGGAAATCCAGTAAAAGTTTCAATTGGCTACTTTTCACTCTCGAGATAATCGTCACCATGTGCCAAATGCAATATAATAGCAATCTGAACACATTCGCGCATAAATGAAATGACCACAATTTTCTCCAAAACTATAACAGATGCAAACTTGTCCTGTGTGGTGGAGATGAGATTTGATAAAGTAAGTGGAAATCCAGTAAAAGTTTCATTTGGCTACTTTGCACTCTCGAGATAATCGTCACCATGTGCCAAATGCAATATAATAGCAATCTGAACACATTCGCGCATAAATGAAATGACCACAAGTTTCTCCAAAACTATAACAGATGCAAACTTGTCCTGTGTGGTGGAGATGAGATTTGATAAAGTAAGTGGAAATCCAGTAAAAGTTTCATTTGGATACTTTGCACTCTCGAGATAATCGTCACCATGTGCCAAATGCAATATAATAGCAATCTGAACACATTCGCGCATAAATAAAATGACCACAATTTTCTCCAAAACTATAACAGATGCAAACTTGTCCTGTGTGGTGGAGATGAGATTTGATAAAGTAAGTGGAAATCCAGTTAAAGTTTCATTTGGCTACTTTGCACTCTCGAGATAATCGTCACCATGTGCCAAATGCAATATAATAGCAATCTGAACACATTCGCGCATAAATGAAATGACCACAATTTTCTGCAAAACTATAACAGATGCAAACTTGTCCTGTGTGGTGGAAATGAGATTTGATAAAGTAAGTGGAAATCCAGTAAAAGTTTCATTTGGCTACTTTGCACTCTCGAGATAATCGTCACCATGTGCCAAATGCAATATAATAGCAATCTGAACACATTCGCGCATAAATGAAATGACCACAATTTTCTCCAAAACTATAACAGGTGCAAACTTGTCCTGTGTGGTGGAGATGAGATTTGATAAAGTAAGTGGAAATCCAGTAAAAGTTTCATTTGGCTACTTTGCACTCTCGAGATAATTGTCACCATGTGCCAAATGCAATATAATAGCAATCTGAACACATTCGCGCATAAATGAAATGACCACAATTTTCTCCAAAACTATAACAGATGCAAACTTGTCCTGTGTGGTGGAGATGAGATTTGATAAAGTAAGTGGAAATCCAGTAAAAGTTTCATTTGGCTACTTTGCACTCTCGAGATAATCGTCACCATGTGCCAAATGCAATATAATAGCAATCTGAACACATTCGCGCATAAATGAAATGACCACAATTTTCTCCAAAACTATAACAGATGCAAACTTGTCCTGTGTGGTGGAGATGAGATTTGATAAAGTAAGTGGAAATCCAGTAAAAGTTTCATTTGGCTACTTTGCACTCTCGAGATAATCGTCACCATGTGCCAAATGCAATATAATAGCAATCTGAACACATTCGCGCATAAATGAAATGACCACAATTTTCTCCAAAACTATAACAGATGCAACCTTGTCCTGTGTGGTGGAGATGAGATTTGATAAAGTAAGTGGAAATCCAGTAAAAGTTTCATTTGGCTACTTTGCACTCTCGAGATAATCGTCACCATGTGCCAAATGCAATATAATAGCAATCTGAACACATTCGCGCATAAATGAAGTGACCAAAATTTTCTCCAAAACTATAACAGATGCAAACTTGTCCTGTGTGGTGGAGATGAGATTTGATAAAGTAAGTGGAAATCCAGTAAAAGTTTCATTTGGCTACTTTGCACTCTCGAGATAATCGTCACCATGTGCCAAATGCAATATAATAGCAATCTTAACACATTCGCGCATAAATGAAATGACCACAATTTTCTCCAAAACTATAACAGATGCAAACTTGTCCTGTGTGGTGGAGATGAGATTTGATAAAGTAAGTGGAAATCCAGTAAAAGTTTCATTTGGCTACTTTGCACTCTCGAGATAATCGTCACCA
This sequence comes from Anomaloglossus baeobatrachus, assembly GCF_048569485.1. Lineage (NCBI taxonomy): Eukaryota > Metazoa > Chordata > Amphibia > Anura > Aromobatidae > Anomaloglossus > Anomaloglossus baeobatrachus. The sequence goes on along the minus strand of NW_027443716.1, from coordinate 200,102 downwards.
TGTGCCAAATGCAATATAATAGCAATCTGAACACATTCGCGCATAAATGAAATGACCACAATTTTCTCCAAAACTATAACAGATGCAAACTTGTCCTGTGTGGTGGAGATGAGATTTGATAAAGTAAGTGGAAATCCAGTAAAAGTTTCATTAGGCTACTTTGCACTCTCTAGATAATCGTCACCATGTGCCAAATGCAATATAATAGCAATCTGAACACATTCGCGCATAAATGAAATGACCACAATTTTCTCCAAAACTATAACAGATGCAAACTTGTCCTGTGTGGTGGAGATGAGATTTGATAAAGTAAGTGGAAATCCAGTAAAAGTTTCATTTGGCAACTTTGCACTCTCGAGATAATCGTCACCATGTGCCAAATGCAATATAATAGCAATCTGAACACATTCGCGCATAAATGAAATGACCACAATTTTCTCCAAAACTATAACAGATGCAAACTTGTCCTGTGTGGTGGAGATGAGATTTGATAAAGTAAGTGGAAATCCAGTAAAAGTTTCATTTGGCTACTTTGCACTCTCGAGATAATCGTCACCATGTGCCAAATGCAATATAATAGCAATCTGAACACATTCGCGCATAAATGAAGTGACCAAAATTTTCTCCAAAACTATAACAGATGCAAACTTGTCCTGTGTGGTGGAGATGAGATTTGATAAAGTAAGTGGAAATCCAGTAAAAGTTTCATTTGGCTACTTTGCACTCTCGAGATAATCGTCACCATGTGCCAAATGCAATATAATAGCAATCTTAACACATTCGCGCATAAATGAAATGACCACAATTTTCTCCAAAACTATAACAGATGCAAACTTGTCCTGTGTGGTGGAGATGAGATTTGATAAAGTAAGTGGAAATCCAGTAAAAGTTTCATTTGGCTACTTTGCACTCTCGAGATAATCGTCACCATGTGCCAAATGCAATATAATAGCAATCTGAACACATTCGCGCATAAATGAAATGACCACAATTTTCTCCAAAACTATAACAGATGCAAACTTGTCCTGTGTGGTGGAGATGAGATTTGATAAAGTAAGTGGAAATCCAGTAAAAGTTTCATTAGGCTACTTTGCACTCTCTAGATAATCGTCACCATGTGCCAAATGCAATATAATAGCAATCTGAACACATTCGCGCATAAATGAAATGACCACAATTTTCTCCAAAACTATAACAGATGCAAACTTGTCCTGTGTGGTGGAGATGAGATTTGATAAAGTAAGTGGAAATCCAGTAAAAGTTTCATTTGGCAACTTTGCACTCTCGAGATAATCGTCACCATGTGCCAAATGCAATATAATAGCAATCTGAACACATTCGCGCATAAATGAAATGACCACAATTTTCTCCAAAACTATAACAGATGCAAACTTGTCCTGTGTGGTGGAGATGAGATTTGATAAAGTAAGTGGAAATCCAGTAAAAGTTTCATTTGGCTACTTTGCACTCTCGAGATAATCGTCACCATGTGCCAAATGCAATATAATAGCAATCTGAACACATTCGCGCATAAATGAAATGACCACAATTTTCTCCAAAACTATAACAGATGCAAACTTGTCCTGTGTGGTGGAGATGAGATTTGATAAAGTAAGTGGAAATCCAGTAAAAGTTTCATTTGGCTACTTTGCACTCTCGAGATAATCGTCACCATGTGCCAAATGCAATATAATAGCAATCTTAACACATTCGCGCATAAATGAAATGACCACAATTTTCTCCAAAACTATAACAGATGCAAACTTGTCCTCTGTGGTGGAGATGAGATTTGATAAAGTAAGTGGAAATCCAGTAAAAGTTTCATTTGGCTACTTTGCACTCTCGAGATAATCGTCACCATGTGCCAAATGCAATATAATAGCAATCTGAACACATTCGCGCATAAATGAAATGACCACAATTTTCTCCAAAACTATAACAGATGCAAACTTGACTGTGTGGTGGAGATGAGATTTGATAAAGTAAGTGGAAATCCAGTAAAAGTTTCATTTGGCTACTTTGCACTCTCGAGATAATCGTCACCATGTGCCAAATGCAATATAATAGCAATCTGAACACATTCGCGCATAAATGAAATGACCACAATTTTCTCCAAAACTATAACAGATGCAAACTTGTCCTGTGTGGTGGAGATGAGATTTGATAAAGTAAGTGGAAATCCAGTAAAAGTTTCATTTGGCTACTTTGCACTCTCGAGATAATCGTCACCATGTGCCAAATGCAATATAATAGCAATCTGAACACATTCGCGCATAAATGAAATGACCACAATTTTCTCCAAAACTATAACAGATGCAAACTTGTCCTGTGTGGTGGAGATGAGATTTGATAAAGTAAGTGGAAATCCAGTAAAAGTTTCATTTGGCTACTTTTCACTCTCGAGATAATCGTCACCATGTGCCAAATGCAATATAATAGCAATCTGAACACATTCACGCATAAATGAAATGACCACAATTTTCTCCAAAACTATAACAGATGCAAACTTGTCCTGTGTGGTGGAGATGAGATTTGATAAAGTAAGTGGAAATCTAGTAAAAGTTTCATTTGGCTACTTTGCACTCTCGAGATAATCGTCACCATGTGCCAAATGCAATATAATAGCAATTTGAACACATTCGCGCATAAATGAAATGACCACAATTTTCTCCAAATCTATAACAGATGCAAACTTGTCCTGTGTGGTGGAGATGAGATTTGATAAAGTAAGTGGAAATCCAGTAAAAGTTTCATTTGGCTACTTTGCACTCTCGAGATAATCGTCACCATGTGCCAAATGCAATATAATAGCAATCTGAACACATTCGCGCATAAATGAAATGACCACAATTTTCTCCAAAACTATAACAGATGCAAACTTGTCCTGCGTGGTGGAGATGAGATTTGATAAAGTAAGTGGAAATCCAGTAAAAGTTTCATTTGGCTACTTTGCACTCTCGAGATAATCGTCACCATGTGCCAAATGCAATATAATAGCAATCTGAACACATTCGCGCATAAATGAAATGACCACAATTTTCTTCAAAACTATAACAGATGCAAACTTGTCCTGTGTGGTGGAGATGAGATTTGATAAAGTAAGTGGAAATCCAGTAAAAGTTTCATTTGGCTACTTTGCACTCTCGAGATAATCGTCACCATGTGCCAAATGCAATATAATAGCAATCTGAACACATTCGCGCATAAATGAAATGACCACAATTTTCTCCAAAACTATAACAGATGCAAACTTGTCCTGTGTGGTGGAGATGAGATTTGATAAAGTAAGTGGAAATCCAGTAAAAGTTTCATTTGGCTACTTTGCTCTCTCGAGATAATCGTCACCATGTGCCAAATGCAATATAATAGCAATGTGAACACATTCGCGCATAAATGAAATGACCACAATTTTCTCCAAAACTATAACAGATGCAAACTTGTCCTGTGTGGTGGAGATGAGATTTGATAAAGTAAGTGGAAATCCAGTAAAAGTTTCATTTGGCTACTTTGCACTCTCGAGATAATCGTCACCATGTGCCAAATGCAATATAATAGCAATCTGAACACATTCGCGCTAGTGATGAGCGAGCATGCTTGTCACTACTCGGTACTCGCACGAGTATCGCTGTACTCGGGCTGCTCGGCGGGGACCGAGTAATCTCGCGATACTCGTGCTTTACTCGTGGTCTTCATTTCTGCATGTTGGCGCTCTTTTGAGAGCCAGCCCTCATGCAGGGATTGGCTGGCAGACCACTGCAATGCCACAGCCCTGTTAGTTGTGGAATTGCTGTGATTGGCCGGCCTGCACAGCGTGACCGAGCCTTTATATCGGCCGGCGCGCAGTGCTCTGCTCACAGCTATTCTGACAGTCAGTGTAGGGAGAGTGTCGCTGATTCAGGGAAAGCTTTGCGGCCCTTTATAGTTAGTTCCGGAGCAGGGCTGCAAACAGTGTGACCAGAAGTCCTTCTCAGGACTATTCTAGTTGTATACAGGCAGGCAGGGTATAGCCAGGTCGGAGTACAGTAGCAGAGTCCTTCTCAGGACTATTGTTGCTATATACAGGCAGGGTATAGCCAGGTCGGAATACAGGCTAGTGACCAGAAGAGTCCTTGTCAGGACTATTGTAGCAGTATACAGGCAGGCAGGCAGGCAGGGTATATAGCCATTCCTAGTGGTGACCGTATACCAGCCTTCATCATATCTGGGGCTGGTGTACACAGTCTAAAACAGTCCAGATAGTGTCAGACTTCTCAGTAATTGTCGCTCCTAAAAACCAGTTAGGTTCTTATTGCGTCCGTGCTTGCATTTAAAAACAGCACGTGTGTGGCAGTCAGTGGCAGCGTACAGGTGCGCGTTTTGCACAAACTATTATATAACGCACAATTCTAGTGTATAATACACGTCAGTCATCAGTGTCTGATAGTGTCAGACTTCTTAGTAATTGTCGCTCCTAAAAACCAGTTAGGTTCTTATTGCGTCCGTGCTTGCATTTAAAAACAGCACGTGTGTGGCAGTCAGTGGCAGCGTACAGGTGCGCGTTTTGCACAAACTATTATATAACGCACAATTCTAGTGTATAATACACGTCAGTCATCAGTGTCTGATAGTGTCAGACTTCTCAGTAATTGTCGCTCCTAAATACCAGTTAGGTTCTTATTGCGTCTGTGCTTGCATTTAAAAACAGCACGTGTGTGGCAGTCAGTGGCAGCGTACAGGTGCGCGTTTTGCACAAACTATTATATAACGCACAATTCTAGTGTATAATACACGTCAGTCATCAGTGTCTGATAGTGTCAGACTTCTCAGTAATTGTCGCTCCTAAAAACCAGTTAGGTTCTTATTGCGTCCGTGCTTGCATTTAAAAACAGCACGTGTGTGGCAGTCAGTGGCAGCGTACAGGTGCGCGTTTTGCACAAACTATTATATAACGCACAATTCTAGTGTATAATACACGTCAGTCATCAGTGTCTGATAGTGTCAGACTTCTCAGTAATTGTCGCTCCTAAAAACCAGTTAGGTTCTTATTGCGTCCGTGCTTGCATTTAAAAACAGCACGTGTGTGGCAGTCAGTGGCAGCGTACAGGTGCGCGTTTTGCACAAACTATTATATAACGCACAATTCTAGTGTATAATACACGTCAGTCATCAGTGTCTGATAGTGTCAGACTTCTCAGTAATTGTCGCTCCTAAAAACCAGTTAGGTTCTTATTGCGTCCGTGCTTGCATTTAAAAACAGCACGTGTGTGGCAGTCAGTGGCAGCGTACAGGTGCGCGTTTTGCACAAACTATTATATAACGCACAATTCTAGTGTATAATACACGTCAGTCATCAGTGTCTGATAGTGTCAGACTTCTCAGTAATTGTCGCTCCTAAAAACCAGTTAGGTTCTTATTGCGTCCGTGCTTGCATTTAAAAACAGCACGTGTGTGGCAGTCAGTGGCAGCGTACAGGTGCGCGTTTTGCACAAACTATTATATAACGCACAATTCTAGTGTATAATACACGTCAGTCATCAGTGTCTGATAGTGTCAGACTTCTCAGTAATTGTCGCTCCTAAAAACCAGTTAGGTTCTTATTGCGTCCGTGCTTGCATTTAAAAACAGCACGTGTGTGGCAGTCAGTGGCAGCGTACAGGTGCGCGTTTTGCACAAACTATTATATAACGCACAATTCTAGTGTATAATACACGTCAGTCATCAGTGTCTGATAGTGTCAGACTTCTCAGTAATTGTCGCTCCTAAAAACCAGTTAGGTTCTTATTGCGTCCGTGCTTGCATTTAAAAACAGCACGTGTGTGGCAGTCAGTGGCAGCGTACAGGTGCGCGTTTTGCACAAACTATTATATAACGCACAATTCTAGTGTATAATACACGTCAGTCATCAGTGTCTGATAGTGTCAGACTTCTCAGTAATTGTCGCTCCTAAAAACCAGTTAGGTTCTTATTGCGTCCGTGCTTGCATTTAAAAACAGCACGTGTGTGGCAGTCAGTGGCAGCGTACAGGTGCGCGTTTTGCACAAACTATTATATAACGCACAATTCTAGTGTATAATACACGTCAGTCATCAGTGTCTGATAGTGTCAGACTTCTCAGTAATTGTCGCTCCTAAAAACCAGTTAGGTTCTTATTGCGTCCGTGCTTGCATTTAAAAACAGCACATGTGTGGCAGTCAGTGGCAGCGTACAGGTGCGCGTTTTGCACAAACTATTATATAACGCACAATTCTAGTGTATAATACACGTCAGTCATCAGTGTCTGATAGTGTCAGACTTCTCAGTAATTGTCGCTCCTAAAAACCAGTTAGGTTCTTATTGCGTCCGTGCTTGCATTTAAAAACAGCACGTGTGTGGCAGTCAGTGGCAGCGTACAGGTGCGCGTTTTGCACAAACTATTATATAACGCACAATTCTAGTGTATAATACACGTCAGTCATCAGTGTCTGATAGTGTCAGACTTCTCAGTAATTGTCGCTCCTAAAAACCAGTTAGGTTCTTATTGCGTCCGTGCTTGCATTTAAAAACAGCACGTGTGTGGCAGTCGGTGGCAGCGTCAGGCTCCATATTGTCCCTGGATAGAGACGTGCATGATGGCCTGTAAACATGAAGTGCCCATTGTAAGTAAGTGGGTCTATTGTAGTATAGCCCTTAGGCAGGGCAGCCAAAAATTGGGAGGCTCCACGTTGTCCCTGGATAGAGACGTGCATGAGGGCCTGTAAACCTGAAGTGCCCATTGGAAGGAAGTGGGTCTATTGTAGTATAGCCCTTAGGCAGGGCAGCCAAAAATTGGGAGGCTCCACGTTGTCCCTGGGTAGAGACGTGCATGAGGGCCTCAAAACATTGTTCCCATTGCAAAGGAGCGGGTCTCCTGTCGTTGTAATGTCCATTCTGCAAAGAATGGGCGAAAAAATTTACCACTGGGGGTATACCTGAAACAAAGGCCTAAGTATTGCAATTTGTAACGGTCATCATCATGGTGGCGCATGAGGAGAAGGAGGAGCAGTCCAGCGATTATCCAAAGTCCAGAAGTGTGTACCCATGGGTGAGTGGAGGTACATGGCAAACTTTAAATTCCGCTCTCATTTGCTGGTGGTGTGGTGAAGTCTGGCCCAATCCAACCCTTGTTCATCTTGATCAGAGTCAGCCTGTCAGCATTTTCAGTTGACAGGCGGGTGCGTTTATCTGTAATGATTCCACCTGCGGCACTAAAAACACGCTCTGACAAAACGCTAGCAGCAGGGCAGGCCAGGCCTTCTAAGGCGTAGAGAGCCAATTCATGCCACGTGTCCAGCTTGGATACCCAATAATTGTAAGGCACAGAGGAATGTCGGAGTACAGTTGTTCGATCTGCAAGGTACTCCTTCAGCATCTGGTCAAACTTAGGATTTCTTGTGGCACTACCCCGCACCTCAGGGGCTGTGGTACGTGAGGGGCTGAGAAAACTGTCCCACATCTTAAAGACTGTTCCCCTACCTCTGGCGGATTGGACTTGTGCCTCTCTCGGCTGTACGCCTCGGTTGTCCACTGATTCATGACCTATGCCGCTAGCGTTTTGTGAGGGGAATGCTTTGCCTACTTCCGTGACTATGGCCTTCTGGAACTGCTGCATTTTGCCTGACCTCTCCGCCTCGGGAATAAGAGACATAAAGTTCTCCTTTTAGCGTGGGTCTAACAGTGTTACCAACCAGTAATGATTGTCGGCCAAGATGTTCTTAACGCGAGGGTCACGAGACAGGCAGCTTACCATAAAGTCAGCCATGTGTGCCAGACTCTTAACAGCCATCACTTCAGTATCCTGACCAACACGATGACTGAACATGCTGTCCTCCTCCTCCTCCTCCTCCTCATCATCTACCCTGTCCTCTGGCCAGCCACGCTGAACCGAGGATATGACTGCATGTCATATCCTCAATTTGGCCAGAGAGTTGCTCCATGTCTTCATCCTCCTCCTCGTCATAGTCCTCCACTGCACGTTGTGATGAGACGAGGCTGGGCTGTGTGTTATCATCACCCACACCCACTACTGTTTCTTGCTCAAACTCATCGCGCTCCGCCTGCAATGCATCATGGTTGTTTTCTGAGCAGAGACCATTTTATTTTAGAAGGCAGAGAAGCGGTATGGTGACGCTAATAATGTCGTCATCGCCGCTCACCATCTTGTTGGAGTCCTCAAAGTTTTGGCGGATGGTGCATAGGTCGGACATCCATCTCCACTCCTCAGGTGTTATGTGTGGAGTTTGACCCATTTCCCGACGGCTTAGGTGATGCAGGTACTCAACAACTGCCCTCTTCTGCTTACATATCCTGACCAACTTGTGCAGAGTTGAATTCCAACGCGTGGGGACATCACACACCAGTCTGTGTGCCGGAAGATGCAAACGGCGTCTTAAGCCGGCAAGGCCGGCTGAAGCAGTAGGTGACTTTCGAAAATGTGCAGACAGGCGGCGAACTTTTACCAGCAGATCAGACAGCTCTGAGTATGACTTTAGAAACCGCTGAACCACGAGGTTGAGCACATGGGCCACGCATGGAACATGTGTCAGCTGGCCTCGCCTCAAAGCCGCCACCAGGTTCCGGCCATTGTCACACACGACCTTTCCTGGCTTTAGGTTCAGAGTTGTGAGCCAGTGATCTGCCTGCTGTTTCAGAGCTGTCCACACCTCTTCTGCATTGTGGGGTTTGTCACCTATGCAGATTAGCTTCAGCACTGCCTGTTGCCGCTTCGCCGAGGCAGTGCTGCAGTGCTTCTGTGTCGCCCTGGACAAGCCAGGGGCCACAGAGCACAACACTTAAACACCCCACACTCCCTGCAGGCATATCATAGTCAAAACACAAAATCCTTGTTGCCTTCCCCAGGGGCTGTTGTCCACACCAGGGTGTGGAGCCAGGCGGTTGGTCTCCACCCACCGAGGAGGAGGGAAAACACAGGCAGTGAGAGTTAAGCTAAGGAAGTGGAAGGAGGAAAGTACTAGAGAGGAGAAAAGTGACAGCAAAGAGCCTGAAGTTGGTCCGGGTGTGTGGCCTGGACAGGACAGCAAGGTTGGCAGGATGTGTTGACCGTCTGCAGTGGAGGCTGATTGGAGTCTGCCGTAAGGACCGTGGACGGGTGGTGACCCGGCCGTACCGGACCGGTATACAAAGAGAAGCCAGCACCATTGGCAGAGGACTTTCGGATCCCGGCAAGGCTTGGTGTCGCCGTGAATTTGCCAAATCCGTTAGTGAAGGGGACCTCAGGGTTTCCAAACAGCCAAGTCCAGATAGAAGGCAACCGTACAACCGTGAAGGGGAGACACAGCCACCGCCAAGGGCAACCGTCTCCCAGGGCCAGCGCCTGTGGGCAAAAGGGGCTCCTCCGGCCCATATCCAGGTCAGGGAGCGGGTTACCGTTGGGAAACCATCACTACCAACACTTAACTTAGGTGCAGGGAGAGACAGTCATCACTAACCTGCAGGGAGGAACAACCGCAGCCGTCCGAGTGACCCGTCCATCCAGCCACTTGTTTTACCGTGAACTGTGTCATCATCATTGGGCTGAGTGAGTACCGTACCGTACAGCGCTGCCCCTGCGACCCTGCACCTCATCAGGCCCCGCAACCCGCCTGTCATCCATCTCTACCCCATCACCAGGCCCCGGGACAACCAACCCCCCTACCCACGGAGGGGAGAAATAACAACAAAGCTGCTCCCTGTCACAGGCTCCCGGGATCCCCGTCCAGAGCAGCGGTGGTGTCCACACAATCACCACAACCGTGGGTGGCGTCACGGACAATATCCCCAAAACCCAAACCACCCCTTTTCACTCACGGGCGAGTAGCACCGCTCGAGTCCCCGGGATCCGGCCATCGCTCGAGCCAACGAGCAGCAGCAGCCGTAGAGCTGCGTCAGCCGGACCCGAGCAGTGGGAGAGCGCACCGTCCCCTCCTCCGCCCGCGACACTTCCAGCTTGGGACTGGTGTGGAGGGTAAAGTGGATCAGGATGCGCAGGAGGAGGAGGAGGCTGAGGAGCATGACATTCCGGAGCTGTAGAGTGTGTGTGAAACCCTGACTGAGGTAGGGCCTGCAAAACTTGGTGTGTGAAGGACGTGTTCCGTCCCACGCTCAGACTGGGTCCCAGCTTGCACAATATTAACCCAGTGAGACGTCAACGAGATGTAGCGGCCTTGCCCACATGCACTTGTCCACGTGTCTGTGGTTAGGTGGACTTTGGCTGAAACAGCGTTGTTCAGGGCACGTGTGATGTTTTGTGACACGTGGTTAGTTATGCAATGCGGGGACGGCACACCGTGAGAAATAGTGGCGGCTGTGGACCGAGTAACGTGGGACAGCTGCCACCATCAGGTTGCGGAATGCTTCTGTCTCAACCAGCCTAAAAGGCAACATTTCCAGCGCAAGCAGTCGCGAAATGTTAGCATTTTGAACTGTGGCATGTGGGGTGTTGGCAGTGTATTTGCGCCTGCGTTCAAAGGTTTGCTGAATGGATAACTGAACGTTGCGCTGGGACAAGGACGTGCTTGATGATGGTGTTCTTTCTGCGTAGGCAACTGCAGGTGCAGGAGTGGAGGAGGCTTGTTCGCAGGCAGCATGGACAGGGGATTGGCTCGCATGCACAACCAGCGAAGACGTAGCAGTGACATCAGCAAGCACTGCTCCTCGACTCTGTTGTACTTCCCACAAAGTCGGGTGCTTGGCTGACATGTGCCTGATCATGCTGGTGGTGGTCAGGCTGCTAGTTTTGGTACCCCTGCTGATGCTGGCATGGCAGGTGTTGCAAATGGCCTTTTTAGAATCATCTGGAGCCAACTTAAAAAACTGCCAGTGTCAGAGTTCCGGGTTTTCCAGTTTTCTTTTGAAAGAGCTTGCCCTTTGTTAACATGGAGTTTTCTGTTCTGTTGCCCTACTTTCTGTCCATCTGTTTAAAAGCCGCCCCTAAAGCTTAGTCCAGTGCCTGAGTATACTGCTTCCTGTGTGCTCCTGCCCTGCTGCTTTTGGTTCCTGATTGTTATTCGGATCCTCTTGGAAAACAACCGACACCGACTCTGGACTTCATCTGGTATCATCTAGCTGTGCCCGGACTCCGTTTGCCGTCTTTGGTCGGCACTTCTGCCCGGTTCCTTCCGTTTAATACCACTCTGGACTCACATCACGTACAGACATTTTTCGACTTACCTATTGCCCTTTTGTGTCCCGGCTGCTGCGCATTTAGGGCTTCTGGGGTGATTGCCAGACAGTCCCTGTATAGGGGTTCGCTCTTGGTGGTCTCCCTGGGGGAGTCCGGTGCGCGTTCCCGGGAATTCCCTTTCGCTCAGTCCCTGGAAGGTATTTCCTGTATTTATGTTCTACTGTGTTTTTGTTCCGTTTATGTACATATTTGCTGGTTGCATATTATAAATGTCTTGCACCAAGAACTCGTCTCTGGTTGTCATTGCCCTAACGCAATCGAAATCCTCAATACATACAATAGTATTACAGCCAGACTCGGGAAGACCTAACATTTGTACAGGCACCTTGTGTCGTGTTGTTCCGGGGAACAGTTGCCTGACGTCTGCCTGGGGCCACCACTCTGCTTCTTACTGCCTGTTGTGATGCTACGCCTCCCTCCCCCTGTGCACTGCTGTCCTCGCTCTGCATATCCTCCTGCCAGGTTGGGTCAGTTACTGGATCATCCACCACGTCGTCTTCCTCTTCCGCACCCTGCTCCTCCTCCTGACTTCCTGACAATTGTGTCTCATCATCGTCCACCCCTTGTTGAGACACGTTGCCAACTTCGTGAGAACGTGGCTGCTCAAATATTTGGGCATCTGTACATACAATCTCGTCATGGCCCACTTCAACAGGAGCTGGCGAGAGGCCAGAATTTGTGAATGGAAACGTGAACGAACAGCTCTTCCGAGTGTCCAAGTGTGGGATCAGTAATGTCCGTGGACGTGTACTCGGCCTGGTGGTAGGAAGGAGGATCAAGTTCTGAAATGTGCGGTGCAGTATCACGGCTACTGACACTTGACCGTGTGGAAGACAGAGTGTTTGTGGTGGTGCCAATCTGACTGGAAGCATTATCCGCTATCCAACTAACAACCTGTTGACACTGGTCTTGGTTCAAGAGCGTTGTACTGCTGCGGTCCCCAAGAATTTGGGACAGGACGTGCGAGCGACTAGATGTGGCCCTTTGTTGTGGCGAAATTAGAGCTTGCACACAACCTCGGTCTCTGCCTGCACCACCATCACGTCCACTTCCTTGTTCGTTGACAACGCCCTTGCGCATTTTGCAATGCTGTGCTGATGTGTATTCACTAGACTTGTGCGTTATATCCAAGTTTTTGCAAAACTCACACAAATGCAGCGGAAAGCTGCCACCAACAGGCACACACGTGCGGTTTTTAAATGCAAGCACGGAGGCACTAAGAACCTAACAGGTCTCTACCCAGGGACAACGTGGAGCCTCCCAATTTTTGGCTGCCCTGCCTAAGGGCTATACTACAATACACCCACTTCCTTACAATGGGCACTTCAGGTTTACAGGCCCTCATGCACGTCTCTATCCAGGGACAACGTGGAGCCTCCCAATTTTTGGCTGCCCTGCCTAAGGGCTATACTATAATACACCCACTTCCTTACAATGGGCACTTCAGGTTTACAGGCCCTCATGCACGTCTCTACCCAGGGACAACGTGGAGCCTCCCAATTTTTGGCTGCCCTGCCTAAGGGCTATACTACAATACACCCACTTCCTTACAATGGGCACTTCAGGTTTACAGGCCCTCATGCACGTCTCTATCCAGGGACAACGTGGAGCCTCCCAATTTTTGGCTGCCCTGCCTAAGGGCTATACTATAATACACCCACTTCCTTACAATGGGCACTTCAGGTTTACAGGCCCTCATGCACGTCTCTACCCAGGGACAACGTGGAGCCTCCCAATTTTTGGCTGCCCTGCCTAAGGGCTATACTACAATAGACCCACTTCCTTACAATGGGCACTTCAGGTTTACAGGCCATCATGCACGTCTCTATCCAGGGACAACGTGGAGCCTCCCAATTTTTGGCTGCCCTGCCTAAGGGCTATACTATAATACACCCACTTCCTTACAATGGGCACTTCAGGTTTACAGGCCCTCATGCACGTCTCTACCCAGGGACAACGTGGAGCCTCCCAATTTTTGGCTGCCCTGCCTAAGGGCTATACTACAATAGACCCACTTCCTTACAATGGGCACTTCAGGTTTACAGGCCATCATGCATGTCTCTATCCAGGGACAACGTGGAGCCTCCCAATTTTTGGCTGCCCTGCCTAAGGGCTATACTATAATACACCCACTTCCTTACAATGGGCACTTCAGGTTTACAGGCCCTCATGCACGTCTGTATACAGGGGCATTGGTGAACCTCACAATTTTGGACTGCCCTGGCAAAGGAAAATACTACAAAGACTCACTTCCTCAAAATGGGCACATTAGACTCAAGAGGCCTTCATGTACGTCTCTTCTCAGGGACATCGGAGTGCCACACAATGTTTTCACGTAAAATCTTTCATGTAATAATCTCAAAAAGTAACATACACCAGCTCTATCTCACTATTGGGTATGTGCCCTTAACATTTCCGCCATGAAAAATCATTTTGGGGTCATTTTGGAAGGTTTTCTGGTGAGTCCGTAAAAATGGCGTAAAACGCGGACAAAATTGTTCACAGCTGTGACTTTTCAGTGATAAATGCTTCAAGGGGTCTTCCCCATGCTGTTGCCATGTCATTTGAGCACTCTTCTGAGACTTTTGTGACATTTTTAGGGTTTCTCCATGCTGCCGGGGGGTCATTTCACAAAAATACTCGGGTCTCCCATAGGATAACATTGGGCTCGTTGCTCGGGCCGAGTACACGAGTATCTTGGGAGGCTCGGCCCGAGCTTCGAGCACCCGAGCTTTTTAGTACTCGCTCATCACTAATTCGCGCATAAATGAAATGACCACAATTTTCTCCAAAACTATAACAGATGCAAACTTGTCCTGTGTGGTGGAGATGAGATTTGATAAAGTAAGTGGAAATCCAGTAAAAGTTTCAATTGGCTACTTTGCACTCTCGAGATAATCGTCACCATGTGCCAAAGGCAATATAATAGCAATCTGAACACTTTCGCGCATAAATGAAATGACCACAATTTTCTCCAAAACTATAACAGATGCAAACTTGTCCTGTGTGGTGGAGATGAGATTTGATAAAGTAAGTGGAAATCCAGTAAAAGTTTCATTTGGCTACTTTGCACTCTCGAGATAATCGTTACCATGTGCCAAATGCAATATAATAGCAATCTGAACACATTCGCGCATAAATGAAATGACCACAATTTTCTCCAAAACTATAACAGATGCAAACTTGTCCTGTGTGGTGGAGATGAGATTTGATAAAGTAAGTGGAAATCCAGTAAAAGTTTCATTTGGCTACTTTGCACTCTCGAGATAATCGTCACCATGTGCCAAATGCAATATAATAGCAATCTGAACACATTCGCGCATAAATGAAATGACCACAATTTTCTCCAAAACTATAACAGATGCAAACTTGTCCTGTGTGGTGGAGATGAGATTTGATAAAGTAAGTGGAAATCCAGTAAAAGTTTCATTTGGCTACTTTGCACTCTCGAGATAATCGTCACCATGTGCCAAATGCAATATAATAGCAATCTGAACACATTCGCGGATAAATGAAATGACCACAATTTTCTCCAAAACTATAACAGATGTAAACTTGTCCTGTGTGGTGGAGATGAGATTTGATAAAGTAAGTGGAAATCCAGTTAAAGTTTCATTTGGCTACTTTGCACTCTCGAGATAATCGTCACCATGTGCCAAATGCAATATAATAGCAATCTGAACACATTCGCGCATAAATGAAATGACCACAATTTTCTCCAAAACTATAACAGATGCAAACTTGTCCTGTGTGGTGGAGATGAGATTTGATAAAGTAAGTGGAAATCCAGTAAAAGTTTCATTTGGCTACTTTGCACTCTCGAGATAATCGTCACCATGTGCCAAATGCAATATAATAGCAATCTGAACACATTCGCGCATAAATGAAATGACCACAATTTTCTCCAAAACTATAACAGATGCAAACTTGTCCTGTGTGGTGGAGATGAGATTTGATAAAGTAAGTGGAAATCCAGTAAAAGTTTCATTTAGCTACTTTGCACTCTCGAGATAATCGTCACCATGTGCCAAATGCAATATAATAGCAATCTGAACACATTCGCGCATAAATGAAATGACCACAATTTTCTCCAAAACTATAACAGATGCAAACTTGTCCTGTGTGGTGGAGATGAGATTTGATAAAGTAAGTGGAAATCCAGTAAAAGTTTCATTTGGCTACTTTGCACTCTCGAGATAATCGTCACCATGTGCCAAATGCAATATAATAGCAATCTGAACACATTCGCGCATAAATGAAATGACCACAAATTTCTCCAAAACTATAACACATGCAAACTTGTCCTGTGTGGTGGAGATGAGATTTGATAAAGTAAGTGGAAATCCAGTAAAAGTTTCATTTGGCTACTTTGCACTCTCGAGATAATCGTCACCATGTGCCAAATGCAATATAATAGCAATCTGAACACATTCGCGCATAAATGAAATGACCACAATTTTCTCCAAAACTATAACAGATGCAAACTTGTCCTGTGTGGTGGAGATGAGATTTGATAAAGTAAGTGGAAATCCAGTAAAAGTTTCATTTGGCTACTTTGCACTCTCGAGATAATCGTCACCATGTGCCAAATGCAATATAATAGCAATCTGAACACATTCGCGCATAAATGAAATGACCACAATTTTCTCCAAAACTATAACAGATGCAAACTTGTCCTGTGTGGTGGAGATGAGATTTGATAAAGTAAGTGGAAATCCAGTAAAAGTTTCATTTGGCTACTTTGCACTCTCAAGATAATCGTCACCATGTGCCAAATGCAATATAATAGCAATCTGAACACATTCGCGCATAAATGAAATGACCACAATTTTCTCCAAAACTATAACAGATGCAAACTTGACTGTGTGGTGGAGATGAGATTTGATAAAGTAAGTGGAAATCCAGTAAAAGTTTCATTTGGCTACTTTGCACTCTCGAGATAATCGTCACCATGTGCCAAATGCAATATAATAGCAATCTGAACACATTCGCGCATAAATGAAATGACCACAATTTTCTCCAAAACTATAACAGATGCAAACTTGTCCTGTGTGGTGGAGATGAGATTTGATAAAGTAAGTGGAAATCCAGTAAAAGTTTAATTTGGCTACTTTTCACTCTCGAGATAATCGTCACCATGTGCCAAATGCAATATAATAGCAATCTGAACACATTCGCGCATAAATGAAATGACCACAATTTTCTCCAAAACTATAACAGATGCAAACTTGTCCTGTGTGGTGGAGATGAGATTTGATAAAGTAAGTGGAAATCCAGTAAAAGTTTCATTTGGCTACTTTGCACTCTCGAGATAATCGTCACCATGTGCCAAATGCAATAAAATAGCAATCTGAACACATTCGCGCATAAATGAAATGACCACAATTTTCTCCAAAACTATAACAGATGCAAACTTGTCCTGTGTGGTGGAGATGAGATTTGATAAAGTAAGTGGAAATCTAGTAAAAGTTTCATTTGGCTACTTTGCACTCTCGAGATAATCATCACCATGTGCCAAATGCAATATAATAGCAATCTGAACACATTCGCGCATAAATGAAATGACCACAATTTTCTCCAAAACTATAACAGATGCAAACTTGACTGTGTGGTGGAGATGAGATTTGATAAAGTAAGTGGAAATCCAGTAAAAGTTTCATTTGGCTACTTTGCACTCTCGAGATAATCGTCACCATGTGCCAAATGCAATATAATAGCAATCTGAACACATTCGCGCATAAATGAAATGACCACAATTTTCTCCAAAACTATAACAGATGCAAACTTGTCCTGTGTGGTGATGAGATTTGATAAAGTAAGTGGAAATCCAGTAAAAGTTTCATTTGGCTACTTTTCACTCTCGAGATAATCGTCACCATGTGCCAAATGCAATATAATAGCAATCTGAACACATTCGCGCATAAATGAAATGACCACAATTTTCTCCAAAACTATAACAGATGCAAACTTGTCCTGTGTGGTGGAGATGAGATTTGATAAAGTAAGTGGAAATCCAGTAAAAGTTTCATTTGGCTACTTTGCACTCTCGAGATAATCGTCACCATGTGCCAAATGCAATATAATAGCAATCTGAACACATTCGCGCATAAATGAAATGACCACAATTTTCTCCAAAACTATAACAGATGCAAACTTGTCCTGTGTGGTGGAGATGAGATTTGATAAAGTAAGTGGAAATCCAGTAAAAGTTTCATTTGGCTACTTTGCACATCTCAAGATAATCGTCACCATGTGCCAAATGCAATATAATAGCAATCTGAACACATTCGCGCATAAATGAAATGACCACAATTTTCTCCAAAACTATAACAGATGCAAACTTGACTGTGTGGTGGAGATGAGATTTGATAAAGTAAGTGGAAATCCAGTAAAAGTTTCATTTGGCTACTTTGCACTCTCGAGATAATCGTCACCATGTGCCAAATGCAATATAATAGCAATCTGAACACATTCGCGCATAAATGAAATGACCACAATTTTCTCCAAAACTATAACAGATGCAAACTTGTCCTGTGTGGTGGAGATGAGATTTGATAAAGTAAGTGGAAATCCAGTAAAAGTTTCATTTGGCTACTTTGCACTCTCGAGATAATCGTCACCATGTGCCAAATGCAATATAATAGCAATCTGAACACATTCGCGCATAAATGAAATGACCACAATTTTCTCCAAAACTATAACAGATGCAAACTTGTCCTGTGTGGTGGAGATGAGATTTGATAAAGTAAGTGGAAATCCAGTAAAAGTTTCATTTGGCTACTTTTCACTCTCGAGATAATCGTCACCATGTGCCAAATGCAATATAATAGCAATCTGAACACATTCGCGCATAAATGAAATGACCACAATTTTCTCCAAAACTATAACAGATGCAAACTTGTCCTGTGTGGTGGAGATGAGATTTGATAAAGTAAGTGGAAATCCAGTAAAAGTTTCATTTGGCTACTTTGCACTCTCGAGATAATCGTCACCATGTGCCAAATGCAATAAAATAGCAATCTGAACACATTCGCGCATAAATGAAATGACCACAATTTTCTCCAAAACTATAACAGATGCAAACTTGTCCTGTGTGGTGGAGATGAGATTTGATAAAGTAAGTGGAAATCTAGTAAAAGTTTCATTTGGCTACTTTGCACTCTCGAGATAATCGTCACCATGTGCCAAATGCAATATAATAGCAATCTGAACACATTCGCGCATAAATGAAATGACCACAATTTTCTCCAAAACTATAACTGATGCAAACTTGACTGTGTGGTGGAGATGAGATTTGATAAAGTAAGTGGAAATCCAGTAAAAGTTTCATTTGGCTACTTTGCACTCTCGAGATAATCGTCACCATGTGCCAAATGCAATATAATAGCAATCTGAACACATTCGCGCATAAATGAAATGACCACAATTTTCTCCAAAACTATAACAGATGCAAACTTGTCCTGTGTGGTGATGAGATTTGATAAAGTAAGTGGAAATCCAGTAAAAGTTTCATTTGGCTACTTTGCACTCTCGAGATAATCGTCACCATGTGCCAAATGCAATATAATAGCAATCTGAACACATTCGCGCATAAATGAAATGACCACAATTTTCTCCAAAACTATAACAGATGCAAACTTGTCCTGTGTGGTGGAGATGAGATTTGATAAAGTAAGTGGAAATCCAGTAAAAGTTTCATTTAGCTACTTTGCACTCTCGAGATAATCGTCACCATGTGCCAAATGCAATATAATAGCAATCTGAACACATTCGCGCATAAATGAAATGACCACAATTTTCTCCAAAACTATAACAGATGCAAACTTGTCCTGTGTGGTGGAGATGAGATTTGATAAAGTAAGTGGAAATCCAGTAAAAGTTTCATTTGGCTACTTTGCACTCTCGAGATAATCGTCACCATTTGCCAAATGCAATATAATAGCAATCTGAACACATTCGCGCATAAATGAAATGACCACAATTTTCTCCAAAACTATAACAGATGCAAACTTGTCCTGTGTGGTGGAGATGAGATTTGATAAAGTAAGTGGAAATCCAGTAAAAGTTTCATTTGGCTACTTTGCACTCTCGAGATAATCGTCACCATGTGCCAAATGCAATATAATAGCAATCTGAACACATTCGCGCATAAATGAAATGACCACAATTTTCTCCAAAACTATAACAGATGCAAACTTGTCCTGTGTGGTGGAGATGAGATTTGATAAAGTAAGTGGAAATCCAGTAAAAGTTTCATTTGGCTACTTTGCACTCTCGAGATAATCGTCACCATGTGCCAAATGCAATATAATAGCAATCTGAACACATTCGCGCATAAATGAAATGACCACAATTTTCTCCAAAACTATAACAGATGCAAACTTGTCCTGTGTGGTGGAGATGAGATTTGATAAAGTAAGTGGAAATCCAGTAAAAGTTTCATTTGGCTACTTTGCACTCTCAAGATAATCGTCACCATGTGCCAAATGCAATATAATAGCAATCTGAACACATTCGCGCATAAATGAAATGACCACAATTTTCTCCAAAACTATAACAGATGCAAACTTGACTGTGTGGTGGAGATGAGATTTGATAAAGTAAGTGGAAATCCAGTAAAAGTTTCATTTGGCTACTTTGCACTCTCGAGATAATCGTCACCATGTGCCAAATGCAATATAATAGCAATCTGAACACATTCGCGCATAAATGAAATGACCACAATTTTCTCCAAAACTATAACAGATGCAAACTTGTCCTGTGTGGTGGAGATGAGATTTGATAAAGTAAGTGGAAATCCAGTAAAAGTTTCATTTGGCTACTTTGCACTCTCGAGATAATCGTCACCATGTGCCAAATGCAATATAATAGCAATCTGAACACATTCGCGCATAAATGAAATGACCACAATTTTCTCCAAAACTATAACAGATGCAAACTTGTCCTGTGTGGTGGAGATGAGATTTGATAAAGTAAGTGGAAATCCAGTAAAAGTTTCATTTGGCTACTTTTCACTCTCGAGATAATCGTCACCATGTGCCAAATGCAATATAATAGCAATCTGAACACATTCGCGCATAAATGAAATGACCACAATTTTCTCCAAAACTATAACAGATGCAAACTTGTCCTGTGTGGTGGAGATGAGATTTGATAAAGTAAGTGGAAATCCAGTAAAAGTTTCATTTGGCTACTTTGCACTCTCGAGATAATCGTCACCATGTGCCAAATGCAATATAATAGCAATCTGAACACATTCGCGCATAAATGAAATGACCACAATTTTCTCCAAAACTATAACAGATGCAAACTTGTCCTGTGTGGTGGAGATGAGATTTGATAAAGTAAGTGGAAATCCAGTAAAAGTTTCATTTGGCTACTTTGCACTCTCGAGATAATCGTCACCATGTGCCAAATGCAATATAATAGCAATCTGAACACATTCGCGCATAAATGAAATGACCACAATTTTCTCCAAAACTATAACAGATGCAAACTTGTCCTGTGTGGTGGAGATGAGATTTGATAAAGTAAGTGGAAATCTAGTAAAAGTTTCATTTGGCTACTTTGCACTCTCGAGATAATCATCACCATGTGCCAAATGCAATATAATAGCAATCTGAACACATTCGCGCATAAATGAAATGACCACAATTTTCTCCAAAACTATAACAGATGCAAACTTGACTGTGTGGTGGAGATGAGATTTGATAAAGTAAGTGGAAATCCAGTAAAAGTTTCATTTGGCTACTTTGCACTCTCGAGATAATCGTCACCATGTGCCAAATGCAATATAATAGCAATCTGAACACATTCGCGCATAAATGAAATGACCACAATTTTCTCCAAAACTATAACAGATGCAAACTTGTCCTGTGTGGTGATGAGATTTGATAAAGTAAGTGGAAATCCAGTAAAAGTTTCATTTGGCTACTTTTCACTCTCGAGATAATCGTCACCATGTGCCAAATGCAATATAATAGCAATCTGAACACATTCGCGCATAAATGAAATGACCACAATTTTCTCCAAAACTATAACAGATGCAAACTTGTCCTGTGTGGTGGAGATGAGATTTGATAAAGTAAGTGGAAATCCAGTAAAAGTTTCATTTGGCTACTTTGCACTCTCGAGATAATCGTCACCATGTGCCAAATGCAATATAATAGCAATCTGAACACATTCGCGCATAAATGAAATGACCACAATTTTCTCCAAAACTATAACAGATGCAAACTTGTCCTGTGTGGTGGAGATGAGATTTGATAAAGTAAGTGGAAATCCAGTAAAAGTTTCATTTGGCTACTTTGCACATCTCAAGATAATCGTCACCATGTGCCAAATGCAATATAATAGCAATCTGAACACATTCGCGCATAAATGAAATGACCACAATTTTCTCCAAAACTATAACAGATGCAAACTTGACTGTGTGGTGGAGATGAGATTTGATAAAGTAAGTGGAAATCCAGTAAAAGTTTCATTTGGCTACTTTGCACTCTCGAGATAATCGTCACCATGTGCCAAATGCAATATAATAGCAATCTGAACACATTCGCGCATAAATGAAATGACCACAATTTTCTCCAAAACTATAACAGATGCAAACTTGTCCTGTGTGGTGGAGATGAGATTTGATAAAGTAAGTGGAAATCCAGTAAAAGTTTCATTTGGCTACTTTGCACTCTCGAGATAATCGTCACCATGTGCCAAATGCAATATAATAGCAATCTGAACACATTCGCGCATAAATGAAATGACCACAATTTTCTCCAAAACTATAACAGATGCAAACTTGTCCTGTGTGGTGGAGATGAGATTTGATAAAGTAAGTGGAAATCCAGTAAAAGTTTCATTTGGCTACTTTTCACTCTCGAGATAATCGTCACCATGTGCCAAATGCAATATAATAGCAATCTGAACACATTCGCGCATAAATGAAATGACCACAATTTTCTCCAAAACTATAACAGATGCAAACTTGTCCTGTGTGGTGGAGATGAGATTTGATAAAGTAAGTGGAAATCCAGTAAAAGTTTCATTTGGCTACTTTGCACTCTCGAGATAATCGTCACCATGTGCCAAATGCAATAAAATAGCAATCTGAACACATTCGCGCATAAATGAAATGACCACAATTTTCTCCAAAACTATAACAGATGCAAACTTGTCCTGTGTGGTGGAGATGAGATTTGATAAAGTAAGTGGAAATCTAGTAAAAGTTTCATTTGGCTACTTTGCACTCTCGAGATAATCGTCACCATGTGCCAAATGCAATATAATAGCAATCTGAACACATTCGCGCATAAATGAAATGACCACAATTTTCTCCAAAACTATAACTGATGCAAACTTGACTGTGTGGTGGAGATGAGATTTGATAAAGTAAGTGGAAATCCAGTAAAAGTTTCATTTGGCTACTTTGCACTCTCGAGATAATCGTCACCATGTGCCAAATGCAATATAATAGCAATCTGAACACATTCGCGCATAAATGAAATGACCACAATTTTCTCCAAAACTATAACAGATGCAAACTTGTCCTGTGTGGTGATGAGATTTGATAAAGTAAGTGGAAATCCAGTAAAAGTTTCATTTGGCTACTTTGCACTCTCGAGATAATCGTCACCATGTGCCAAATGCAATATAATAGCAATCTGAACACATTCGCGCATAAATGAAATGACCACAATTTTCTCCAAAACTATAACAGATGCAAACTTGTCCTGTGTGGTGGAGATGAGATTTGATAAAGTAAGTGGAAATCCAGTAAAAGTTTCATTTAGCTACTTTGCACTCTCGAGATAATCGTCACCATGTGCCAAATGCAATATAATAGCAATCTGAACACATTCGCGCATAAATGAAATGACCACAATTTTCTCCAAAACTATAACAGATGCAAACTTGTCCTGTGTGGTGGAGATGAGATTTGATAAAGTAAGTGGAAATCCAGTAAAAGTTTCATTTGGCTACTTTGCACTCTCGAGATAATCGTCACCATTTGCCAAATGCAATATAATAGCAATCTGAACACATTCGCGCATAAATGAAATGACCACAATTTTCTCCAAAACTATAACAGATGCAAACTTGTCCTGTGTGGTGGAGATGAGATTTGATAAAGTAAGTGGAAATCCAGTAAAAGTTTCATTTGGCTACTTTGCACTCTCGAGATAATCGTTACCATGTGCCAAATGCAATATAATAGCAATCTGAACACATTCGCGCATAAATGAAATGACCACAATTTTCTCCAAAACTATAACAGATGCAAACTTGTCCTGTGTGGTGGAGATGAGATTTGATAAAGTAAGTGGAAATCCAGTAAAAGTTTCATTTGGCTACTTTGCACTCTCGAGATAATCGTCACCATGTGCCAAATGCAATATAATAGCAATCTGAACACATTCGCGCATAAATGAAATGACCACAATTTTCTCCAAAACTATAACAGATGCAAACTTGTCCTGTGTGGTGGAGATGAGATTTGATAAAGTAAGTGGAAATCCAGTAAAAGTTTCATTTGGCTACTTTGCACTCTCGAGATAATCGTCACCATGTGCCAAATGCAATATAATAGCAATCTGAACACATTCGCGGATAAATGAAATGACCACAATTTTCTCCAAAACTATAACAGATGTAAACTTGTCCTGTGTGGTGGAGATGAGATTTGATAAAGTAAGTGGAAATCCAGTTAAAGTTTCATTTGGCTACTTTGCACTCTCGAGATAATCGTCACCATGTGCCAAATGCAATATAATAGCAATCTGAACACATTCGCGCATAAATGAAATGACCACAATTTTCTCCAAAACTATAACAGATGCAAACTTGTCCTGTGTGGTGGAGATGAGATTTGATAAAGTAAGTGGAAATCCAGTAAAAGTTTCATTTGGCTACTTTGCACTCTCGAGATAATCGTCACCATGTGCCAAATGCAATATAATAGCAATCTGAACACATTCGCGCATAAATGAAATGACCACAATTTTCTCCAAAACTATAACAGATGCAAACTTGTCCTGTGTGGTGGAGATGAGATTTGATAAAGTAAGTGGAAATCCAGTAAAAGTTTCATTTAGCTACTTTGCACTCTCGAGATAATCGTCACCATGTGCCAAATGCAATATAATAGCAATCTGAACACATTCGCGCATAAATGAAATGACCACAATTTTCTCCAAAACTATAACAGATGCAAACTTGTCCTGTGTGGTGGAGATGAGATTTGATAAAGTAAGTGGAAATCCAGTAAAAGTTTCATTTGGCTACTTTGCACTCTCGAGATAATCGTCACCATGTGCCAAATGCAATATAATAGCAATCTGAACACATTCGCGCATAAATGAAATGACCACAAATTTCTCCAAAACTATAACACATGCAAACTTGTCCTGTGTGGTGGAGATGAGATTTGATAAAGTAAGTGGAAATCCAGTAAAAGTTTCATTTGGCTACTTTGCACTCTCGAGATAATCGTCACCATGTGCCAAATGCAATATAATAGCAATCTGAACACATTCGCGCATAAATGAAATGACCACAATTTTCTCCAAAACTATAACAGATGCAAACTTGTCCTGTGTGGTGGAGATGAGATTTGATAAAGTAAGTGGAAATCCAGTAAAAGTTTCATTTGGCTACTTTGCACTCTCGAGATAATCGTCACCATGTGCCAAATGCAATATAATAGCAATCTGAACACATTCGCGCATAAATGAAATGACCACAATTTTCTCCAAAACTATAACAGATGCAAACTTGTCCTGTGTGGTGGAGATGAGATTTGATAAAGTAAGTGGAAATCCAGTAAAAGTTTCATTTGGCTACTTTGCACTCTCAAGATAATCGTCACCATGTGCCAAATGCAATATAATAGCAATCTGAACACATTCGCGCATAAATGAAATGACCACAATTTTCTCCAAAACTATAACAGATGCAAACTTGACTGTGTGGTGGAGATGAGATTTGATAAAGTAAGTGGAAATCCAGTAAAAGTTTCATTTGGCTACTTTGCACTCTCGAGATAATCGTCACCATGTGCCAAATGCAATATAATAGCAATCTGAACACATTCGCGCATAAATGAAATGACCACAATTTTCTCCAAAACTATAACAGATGCAAACTTGTCCTGTGTGGTGGAGATGAGATTTGATAAAGTAAGTGGAAATCCAGTAAAAGTTTAATTTGGCTACTTTTCACTCTCGAGATAATCGTCACCATGTGCCAAATGCAATATAATAGCAATCTGAACACATTCGCGCATAAATGAAATGACCACAATTTTCTCCAAAACTATAACAGATGCAAACTTGTCCTGTGTGGTGGAGATGAGATTTGATAAAGTAAGTGGAAATCCAGTAAAAGTTTCATTTGGCTACTTTGCACTCTCGAGATAATCGTCACCATGTGCCAAATGCAATAAAATAGCAATCTGAACACATTCGCGCATAAATGAAATGACCACAATTTTCTCCAAAACTATAACAGATGCAAACTTGTCCTGTGTGGTGGAGATGAGATTTGATAAAGTAAGTGGAAATCTAGTAAAAGTTTCATTTGGCTACTTTGCACTCTCGAGATAATCATCACCATGTGCCAAATGCAATATAATAGCAATCTGAACACATTCGCGCATAAATGAAATGACCACAATTTTCTCCAAAACTATAACAGATGCAAACTTGACTGTGTGGTGGAGATGAGATTTGATAAAGTAAGTGGAAATCCAGTAAAAGTTTCATTTGGCTACTTTGCACTCTCGAGATAATCGTCACCATGTGCCAAATGCAATATAATAGCAATCTGAACACATTCGCGCATAAATGAAATG
Organism: Anomaloglossus baeobatrachus; assembly: GCF_048569485.1. Taxonomy (NCBI): domain Eukaryota; kingdom Metazoa; phylum Chordata; class Amphibia; order Anura; family Aromobatidae; genus Anomaloglossus; species Anomaloglossus baeobatrachus. The sequence goes on along the minus strand of NW_027443716.1, from coordinate 174,081 downwards.
ACCACAATTTTCTCCAAAACTATAACAGATGCAAACTTGTCCTGTGTGGTGATGAGATTTGATAAAGTAAGTGGAAATCCAGTAAAAGTTTCATTTGGCTACTTTTCACTCTCGAGATAATCGTCACCATGTGCCAAATGCAATATAATAGCAATCTGAACACATTCGCGCATAAATGAAATGACCACAATTTTCTCCAAAACTATAACAGATGCAAACTTGTCCTGTGTGGTGGAGATGAGATTTGATAAAGTAAGTGGAAATCCAGTAAAAGTTTCATTTGGCTACTTTGCACTCTCGAGATAATCGTCACCATGTGCCAAATGCAATATAATAGCAATCTGAACACATTCGCGCATAAATGAAATGACCACAATTTTCTCCAAAACTATAACAGATGCAAACTTGTCCTGTGTGGTGGAGATGAGATTTGATAAAGTAAGTGGAAATCCAGTAAAAGTTTCATTTGGCTACTTTGCACATCTCAAGATAATCGTCACCATGTGCCAAATGCAATATAATAGCAATCTGAACACATTCGCGCATAAATGAAATGACCACAATTTTCTCCAAAACTATAACAGATGCAAACTTGACTGTGTGGTGGAGATGAGATTTGATAAAGTAAGTGGAAATCCAGTAAAAGTTTCATTTGGCTACTTTGCACTCTCGAGATAATCGTCACCATGTGCCAAATGCAATATAATAGCAATCTGAACACATTCGCGCATAAATGAAATGACCACAATTTTCTCCAAAACTATAACAGATGCAAACTTGTCCTGTGTGGTGGAGATGAGATTTGATAAAGTAAGTGGAAATCCAGTAAAAGTTTCATTTGGCTACTTTGCACTCTCGAGATAATCGTCACCATGTGCCAAATGCAATATAATAGCAATCTGAACACATTCGCGCATAAATGAAATGACCACAATTTTCTCCAAAACTATAACAGATGCAAACTTGTCCTGTGTGGTGGAGATGAGATTTGATAAAGTAAGTGGAAATCCAGTAAAAGTTTCATTTGGCTACTTTTCACTCTCGAGATAATCGTCACCATGTGCCAAATGCAATATAATAGCAATCTGAACACATTCGCGCATAAATGAAATGACCACAATTTTCTCCAAAACTATAACAGATGCAAACTTGTCCTGTGTGGTGGAGATGAGATTTGATAAAGTAAGTGGAAATCCAGTAAAAGTTTCATTTGGCTACTTTGCACTCTCGAGATAATCGTCACCATGTGCCAAATGCAATAAAATAGCAATCTGAACACATTCGCGCATAAATGAAATGACCACAATTTTCTCCAAAACTATAACAGATGCAAACTTGTCCTGTGTGGTGGAGATGAGATTTGATAAAGTAAGTGGAAATCTAGTAAAAGTTTCATTTGGCTACTTTGCACTCTCGAGATAATCGTCACCATGTGCCAAATGCAATATAATAGCAATCTGAACACATTCGCGCATAAATGAAATGACCACAATTTTCTCCAAAACTATAACTGATGCAAACTTGACTGTGTGGTGGAGATGAGATTTGATAAAGTAAGTGGAAATCCAGTAAAAGTTTCATTTGGCTACTTTGCACTCTCGAGATAATCGTCACCATGTGCCAAATGCAATATAATAGCAATCTGAACACATTCGCGCATAAATGAAATGACCACAATTTTCTCCAAAACTATAACAGATGCAAACTTGTCCTGTGTGGTGATGAGATTTGATAAAGTAAGTGGAAATCCAGTAAAAGTTTCATTTGGCTACTTTGCACTCTCGAGATAATCGTCACCATGTGCCAAATGCAATATAATAGCAATCTGAACACATTCGCGCATAAATGAAATGACCACAATTTTCTCCAAAACTATAACAGATGCAAACTTGTCCTGTGTGGTGGAGATGAGATTTGATAAAGTAAGTGGAAATCCAGTAAAAGTTTCATTTAGCTACTTTGCACTCTCGAGATAATCGTCACCATGTGCCAAATGCAATATAATAGCAATCTGAACACATTCGCGCATAAATGAAATGACCACAATTTTCTCCAAAACTATAACAGATGCAAACTTGTCCTGTGTGGTGGAGATGAGATTTGATAAAGTAAGTGGAAATCCAGTAAAAGTTTCATTTGGCTACTTTGCACTCTCGAGATAATCGTCACCATTTGCCAAATGCAATATAATAGCAATCTGAACACATTCGCGCATAAATGAAATGACCACAATTTTCTCCAAAACTATAACAGATGCAAACTTGTCCTGTGTGGTGGAGATGAGATTTGATAAAGTAAGTGGAAATCCAGTAAAAGTTTCATTTGGCTACTTTGCACTCTCGAGATAATCGTCACCATGTGCCAAATGCAATATAATAGCAATCTGAACACATTCGCGCATAAATGAAATGACCACAATTTTCTCCAAAACTATAACAGATGCAAACTTGTCCTGTGTGGTGGAGATGAGATTTGATAAAGTAAGTGGAAATCCAGTAAAAGTTTCATTTGGCTACTTTGCACTCTCGAGATAATCGTCACCATGTGCCAAATGCAATATAATAGCAATCTGAACACATTCGCGCATAAATGAAATGACCACAATTTTCTCCAAAACTATAACAGATGCAAACTTGTCCTGTGTGGTGGAGATGAGATTTGATAAAGTAAGTGGAAATCCAGTAAAAGTTTCATTTGGCTACTTTGCACTCTCAAGATAATCGTCACCATGTGCCAAATGCAATATAATAGCAATCTGAACACATTCGCGCATAAATGAAATGACCACAATTTTCTCCAAAACTATAACAGATGCAAACTTGACTGTGTGGTGGAGATGAGATTTGATAAAGTAAGTGGAAATCCAGTAAAAGTTTCATTTGGCTACTTTGCACTCTCGAGATAATCGTCACCATGTGCCAAATGCAATATAATAGCAATCTGAACACATTCGCGCATAAATGAAATGACCACAATTTTCTCCAAAACTATAACAGATGCAAACTTGTCCTGTGTGGTGGAGATGAGATTTGATAAAGTAAGTGGAAATCCAGTAAAAGTTTCATTTGGCTACTTTGCACTCTCGAGATAATCGTCACCATGTGCCAAATGCAATATAATAGCAATCTGAACACATTCGCGCATAAATGAAATGACCACAATTTTCTCCAAAACTATAACAGATGCAAACTTGTCCTGTGTGGTGGAGATGAGATTTGATAAAGTAAGTGGAAATCCAGTAAAAGTTTCATTTGGCTACTTTTCACTCTCGAGATAATCGTCACCATGTGCCAAATGCAATATAATAGCAATCTGAACACATTCGCGCATAAATGAAATGACCACAATTTTCTCCAAAACTATAACAGATGCAAACTTGTCCTGTGTGGTGGAGATGAGATTTGATAAAGTAAGTGGAAATCCAGTAAAAGTTTCATTTGGCTACTTTGCACTCTCGAGATAATCGTCACCATGTGCCAAATGCAATATAATAGCAATCTGAACACATTCGCGCATAAATGAAATGACCACAATTTTCTCCAAAACTATAACAGATGCAAACTTGTCCTGTGTGGTGGAGATGAGATTTGATAAAGTAAGTGGAAATCCAGTAAAAGTTTCATTTGGCTACTTTGCACTCTCGAGATAATCGTCACCATGTGCCAAATGCAATATAATAGCAATCTGAACACATTCGCGCATAAATGAAATGACCACAATTTTCTCCAAAACTATAACAGATGCAAACTTGTCCTGTGTGGTGGAGATGAGATTTGATAAAGTAAGTGGAAATCTAGTAAAAGTTTCATTTGGCTACTTTGCACTCTCGAGATAATCATCACCATGTGCCAAATGCAATATAATAGCAATCTGAACACATTCGCGCATAAATGAAATGACCACAATTTTCTCCAAAACTATAACAGATGCAAACTTGACTGTGTGGTGGAGATGAGATTTGATAAAGTAAGTGGAAATCCAGTAAAAGTTTCATTTGGCTACTTTGCACTCTCGAGATAATCGTCACCATGTGCCAAATGCAATATAATAGCAATCTGAACACATTCGCGCATAAATGAAATGACCACAATTTTCTCCAAAACTATAACAGATGCAAACTTGTCCTGTGTGGTGATGAGATTTGATAAAGTAAGTGGAAATCCAGTAAAAGTTTCATTTGGCTACTTTTCACTCTCGAGATAATCGTCACCATGTGCCAAATGCAATATAATAGCAATCTGAACACATTCGCGCATAAATGAAATGACCACAATTTTCTCCAAAACTATAACAGATGCAAACTTGTCCTGTGTGGTGGAGATGAGATTTGATAAAGTAAGTGGAAATCCAGTAAAAGTTTCATTTGGCTACTTTGCACTCTCGAGATAATCGTCACCATGTGCCAAATGCAATATAATAGCAATCTGAACACATTCGCGCATAAATGAAATGACCACAATTTTCTCCAAAACTATAACAGATGCAAACTTGTCCTGTGTGGTGGAGATGAGATTTGATAAAGTAAGTGGAAATCCAGTAAAAGTTTCATTTGGCTACTTTGCACATCTCAAGATAATCGTCACCATGTGCCAAATGCAATATAATAGCAATCTGAACACATTCGCGCATAAATGAAATGACCACAATTTTCTCCAAAACTATAACAGATGCAAACTTGACTGTGTGGTGGAGATGAGATTTGATAAAGTAAGTGGAAATCCAGTAAAAGTTTCATTTGGCTACTTTGCACTCTCGAGATAATCGTCACCATGTGCCAAATGCAATATAATAGCAATCTGAACACATTCGCGCATAAATGAAATGACCACAATTTTCTCCAAAACTATAACAGATGCAAACTTGTCCTGTGTGGTGGAGATGAGATTTGATAAAGTAAGTGGAAATCCAGTAAAAGTTTCATTTGGCTACTTTGCACTCTCGAGATAATCGTCACCATGTGCCAAATGCAATATAATAGCAATCTGAACACATTCGCGCATAAATGAAATGACCACAATTTTCTCCAAAACTATAACAGATGCAAACTTGTCCTGTGTGGTGGAGATGAGATTTGATAAAGTAAGTGGAAATCCAGTAAAAGTTTCATTTGGCTACTTTTCACTCTCGAGATAATCGTCACCATGTGCCAAATGCAATATAATAGCAATCTGAACACATTCGCGCATAAATGAAATGACCACAATTTTCTCCAAAACTATAACAGATGCAAACTTGTCCTGTGTGGTGGAGATGAGATTTGATAAAGTAAGTGGAAATCCAGTAAAAGTTTCATTTGGCTACTTTGCACTCTCGAGATAATCGTCACCATGTGCCAAATGCAATAAAATAGCAATCTGAACACATTCGCGCATAAATGAAATGACCACAATTTTCTCCAAAACTATAACAGATGCAAACTTGTCCTGTGTGGTGGAGATGAGATTTGATAAAGTAAGTGGAAATCTAGTAAAAGTTTCATTTGGCTACTTTGCACTCTCGAGATAATCGTCACCATGTGCCAAATGCAATATAATAGCAATCTGAACACATTCGCGCATAAATGAAATGACCACAATTTTCTCCAAAACTATAACTGATGCAAACTTGACTGTGTGGTGGAGATGAGATTTGATAAAGTAAGTGGAAATCCAGTAAAAGTTTCATTTGGCTACTTTGCACTCTCGAGATAATCGTCACCATGTGCCAAATGCAATATAATAGCAATCTGAACACATTCGCGCATAAATGAAATGACCACAATTTTCTCCAAAACTATAACAGATGCAAACTTGTCCTGTGTGGTGATGAGATTTGATAAAGTAAGTGGAAATCCAGTAAAAGTTTCATTTGGCTACTTTGCACTCTCGAGATAATCGTCACCATGTGCCAAATGCAATATAATAGCAATCTGAACACATTCGCGCATAAATGAAATGACCACAATTTTCTCCAAAACTATAACAGATGCAAACTTGTCCTGTGTGGTGGAGATGAGATTTGATAAAGTAAGTGGAAATCCAGTAAAAGTTTCATTTAGCTACTTTGCACTCTCGAGATAATCGTCACCATGTGCCAAATGCAATATAATAGCAATCTGAACACATTCGCGCATAAATGAAATGACCACAATTTTCTCCAAAACTATAACAGATGCAAACTTGTCCTGTGTGGTGGAGATGAGATTTGATAAAGTAAGTGGAAATCCAGTAAAAGTTTCATTTGGCTACTTTGCACTCTCGAGATAATCGTCACCATTTGCCAAATGCAATATAATAGCAATCTGAACACATTCGCGCATAAATGAAATGACCACAATTTTCTCCAAAACTATAACAGATGCAAACTTGTCCTGTGTGGTGGAGATGAGATTTGATAAAGTAAGTGGAAATCCAGTAAAAGTTTCATTTGGCTACTTTGCACTCTCGAGATAATCGTCACCATGTGCCAAATGCAATATAATAGCAATCTGAACACATTCGCGCATAAATGAAATGACCACAATTTTCTCCAAAACTATAACAGATGCAAACTTGTCCTGTGTGGTGGAGATGAGATTTGATAAAGTAAGTGGAAATCCAGTAAAAGTTTCATTTGGCTACTTTGCACTCTCGAGATAATCGTCACCATGTGCCAAATGCAATATAATAGCAATCTGAACACATTCGCGCATAAATGAAATGACCACAATTTTCTCCAAAACTATAACAGATGCAAACTTGTCCTGTGTGGTGGAGATGAGATTTGATAAAGTAAGTGGAAATCCAGTAAAAGTTTCATTTGGCTACTTTGCACTCTCAAGATAATCGTCACCATGTGCCAAATGCAATATAATAGCAATCTGAACACATTCGCGCATAAATGAAATGACCACAATTTTCTCCAAAACTATAACAGATGCAAACTTGACTGTGTGGTGGAGATGAGATTTGATAAAGTAAGTGGAAATCCAGTAAAAGTTTCATTTGGCTACTTTGCACTCTCGAGATAATCGTCACCATGTGCCAAATGCAATATAATAGCAATCTGAACACATTCGCGCATAAATGAAATGACCACAATTTTCTCCAAAACTATAACAGATGCAAACTTGTCCTGTGTGGTGGAGATGAGATTTGATAAAGTAAGTGGAAATCCAGTAAAAGTTTCATTTGGCTACTTTGCACTCTCGAGATAATCGTCACCATGTGCCAAATGCAATATAATAGCAATCTGAACACATTCGCGCATAAATGAAATGACCACAATTTTCTCCAAAACTATAACAGATGCAAACTTGTCCTGTGTGGTGGAGATGAGATTTGATAAAGTAAGTGGAAATCCAGTAAAAGTTTCATTTGGCTACTTTTCACTCTCGAGATAATCGTCACCATGTGCCAAATGCAATATAATAGCAATCTGAACACATTCGCGCATAAATGAAATGACCACAATTTTCTCCAAAACTATAACAGATGCAAACTTGTCCTGTGTGGTGGAGATGAGATTTGATAAAGTAAGTGGAAATCCAGTAAAAGTTTCATTTGGCTACTTTGCACTCTCGAGATAATCGTCACCATGTGCCAAATGCAATATAATAGCAATCTGAACACATTCGCGCATAAATGAAATGACCACAATTTTCTCCAAAACTATAACAGATGCAAACTTGTCCTGTGTGGTGGAGATGAGATTTGATAAAGTAAGTGGAAATCCAGTAAAAGTTTCATTTGGCTACTTTTCACTCTCGAGATAATCGTCACCATGTGCCAAATGCAATATAATAGCAATCTGAACACATTCGCGCATAAATGAAATGACCACAATTTTCTCCAAAACTATAACAGATGCAAACTTGTCCTGTGTGGTGGAGATGAGATTTGATAAAGTAAGTGGAAATCCAGTAAAAGTTTCATTTGGCTACTTTGCACTCTCGAGATAATCGTCACCATGTGCCAAATGCAATAAAATAGCAATCTGAACACATTCGCGCATAAATGAAATGACCACAATTTTCTCCAAAACTATAACAGATGCAAACTTGTCCTGTGTGGTGGAGATGAGATTTGATAAAGTAAGTGGAAATCTAGTAAAAGTTTCATTTGGCTACTTTGCACTCTCGAGATAATCGTCACCATGTGCCAAATGCAATATAATAGCAATCTGAACACATTCGCGCATAAATGAAATGACCACAATTTTCTCCAAAACTATAACAGATGCAAACTTGACTGTGTGGTGGAGATGAGATTTGATAAAGTAAGTGGAAATCCAGTAAAAGTTTCATTTGGCTACTTTGCACTCTCGAGATAATCGTCACCATGTGCCAAATGCAATATAATAGCAATCTGAACACATTCGCGCATAAATGAAATGACCACAATTTTCTCCAAAACTATAACAGATGCAAACTTGTCCTGTGTGGTGATGAGATTTGATAAAGTAAGTGGAAATCCAGTAAAAGTTTCATTTGGCTACTTTTCACTCTCGAGATAATCGTCACCATGTGCCAAATGCAATATAATAGCAATCTGAACACATTCGCGCATAAATGAAATGACCACAATTTTCTCCAAAACTATAACAGATGCAAACTTGTCCTGTGTGGTGGAGATGAGATTTGATAAAGTAAGTGGAAATCCAGTAAAAGTTTCATTTGGCTACTTTGCACTCTCGAGATAATCGTCACCATGTGCCAAATGCAATATAATAGCAATCTGAACACATTCGCGCATAAATGAAATGACCACAATTTTCTCCAAAACTATAACAGATGCAAACTTGTCCTGTGTGGTGGAGATGAGATTTGATAAAGTAAGTGGAAATCTAGTAAAAGTTTCATTTGGCTACTTTGCACTCTCGAGATAATCGTCACCATGTGCCAAATGCAATATAATAGCAATCTGAACACATTCGCGCATAAATGAAATGACCACAATTTTCTCCAAAACTATAACAGATGCAAACTTGTCCTGTGTGGTGGAGATGAGATTTGATAAAGTAAGTGGAAATCCAGTAAAAGTTTCATTTGGCTACTTTGCACTCTCGAGATAATCGTCACCATGTGCCAAATGCAATATAATAGCAATCTGAACACATTCGCGCATAAATGAAATGACCACAATTTTCTCCAAAACTGTAACAGATGCAAACTTGTCCTGTGTGGTGGAGATGAGATTTGATAAAGTAAGTGGAAATCCAGTAAAAGTTTCATTTGGCTACTTTGCACTCTCGAGATAATCGTCACCATGTGCCAAATGCAATATAATAGCAATCTGAACACATTCGCGCATAAATGAAATGACCACAATTTTCTCCAAAACTATAACAGATGCAAACTTGTCCTGTGTGGTGGAGATGAGATTTGATAAAGTAAGTGGAAATCCAGTAAAAGTTTCATTTGGCTACTTTGCACTCTCGAGATAATCGTCACCATGTGCCAAATGCAATATAATAGCAATCTGAACACATTCGCGCATAAATGAAATGACCACAATTTTCTCCAAAACTATAAAAGATGCAAACTTGTCCTGTGTGGTGGAGATGAGATTTAATAAAGTAAGTGGAAATCCAGTAAAAGTTTCATTTGGCTACTTTGCACTCTCGAGATAATCGTCACCATGTGCCAAATGCAATGTAATAGCAATCTGAACACATTCGCGCATAAATGAAATGACCACAATTTTCTCCAAAACTATAACAGATGCAAACTTGTCCTGTGTGGTGGAGATGAGATTTGATAAAGTAAGTGGAAATCCAGTAAAAGTTTCATTTGGCTACTTTGCACTCTCGAGATAATCGTCACCATGTGCCAAATGCAATAAAATAGCAATCTGAACACATTCGCGCATAAATGAAATGACCACAATTTTCTCCAAAACTATAACAGATGCAAACTTGTCCTGTGTGGTGGAGATGAGATTTGATAAAGTAAGTGGAAATCTAGTAAAAGTTTCATTTGGCTACTTTGCACTCTCGAGATAATCGTCACCATGTGCCAAATGCAATATAATAGCAATCTGAACACATTCGCGCATAAATGAAATGACCACAATTTTCTCCAAAACTATAACAGATGCAAACTTGTCCTGTGTGGTGGAGATGAGATTTGATAAAGTAAGTGGAAATCCAGTAAAAGTTTCATTTGGCTACTTTGCACTCTCGAGATAATCGTCACCATGTGCCAAATGCAATATAATAGCAATCTGAACACATTCGCGCATAAATGAAATGACCACAATTTTCTCCAAAACTATAACAGATGCAAACTTGTCCTGTGTGGTGATGAGATTTGATAAAGTAAGTGGAAATCCAGTAAAAGTTTCATTTGGCTACTTTTCACTCTCGAGATAATCGTCACCATGTGCCAAATGCAATATAATAGCAATCTGAACACATTCGCGCATAAATGAAATGACCACAATTTTCTCCAAAACTATAACAGATGCAAACTTGTCCTGTGTGGTGGAGATGAGATTTGATAAAGTAAGTGGAAATCCAGTAAAAGTTTCATTTGGCTACTTTGCACTCTCGAGATAATCGTCACCATGTGCCAAATGCAATATAATAGCAATCTGAACACATTCGCGCATAAATGAAATGACCACAATTTTCTCCAAAACTATAACAGATGCAAACTTGTCCTGTGTGGTGGAGATGAGATTTGATAAAGTAAGTGGAAATCTAGTAAAAGTTTCATTTGGCTACTTTGCACTCTCGAGATAATCGTCACCATGTGCCAAATGCAATATAATAGCAATCTGAACACATTCGCGCATAAATGAAATGACCACAATTTTCTCCAAAACTATAACAGATGCGAACTTGTCCTGTGTGGTGGAGATGAGATTTGATAAAGTAAGTGGAAATCCAGTAAAAGTTTCATTTGGCTACTTTGCACTCTCGAGATAATCGTCACCATGTGCCAAATGCAATATAATAGCAATCTGAACACATTCGCGCATAAATGAAATGACCACAATTTTCTCCAAAACTGTAACAGATGCAAACTTGTCCTGTGTGGTGGAGATGAGATTTGATAAAGTAAGTGGAAATCCAGTAAAAGTTTCATTTGGCTACTTTGCACTCTCGAGATAATCGTCACCATGTGCCAAATGCAATATAATAGCAATCTGAACACATTCGCGCATAAATGAAATGACCACAATTTTCTCCAAAACTATAACAGATGCAAACTTGTCCTGTGTGGTGGAGATGAGATTTGATAATGTAAGTGGAAATCCAGTAAAAGTTTCATTTGGCTACTTTGCACTCTCGAGATAATCGTCACCATGTGCCAAATGCAATATAATAGCAATCTGAACACATTCGCGCATAAATGAAATGACCACAATTTTCTCCAAAACTATAAAAGATGCAAACTTGTCCTGTGTGGTGGAGATGAGATTTAATAAAGTAAGTGGAAATCCAGTAAAAGTTTCATTTGGCTACTTTGCACTCTCGAGATAATCGTCACCATGTGCCAAATGCAATATAATAGCAATCTGAACACATTCGCGCATAAATGAAATGACCACAATTTTCTCCAAAACTATAACAGATGCAAACTTGTCCTGTGTGGTGATGAGATTTGATAAAGTAAGTGGAAATCCAGTAAAAGTTTCATTTGGCTACTTTGCACTCTCGAGATAATCGTCACCATGTGCCAAATGCAATATAATAGCAATCTGAACACATTCGCGCATAAATGAAATGACCACAATTTTCTCCAAAACTATAACAGATGCAAACTTGTCCTGTGTGGTGGAGATGAGATTTGATAAAGTAAGTGGAAATCCAGTTAAAGTTTCATTTGGCTACTTTGCACTCTCGAGATAATCGTCACCATGTGCCAAATGCAATATAATAGCAATCTGAACACATTCGCGCATAAATGAAATGACCACAATTTTCTCCAAAACTATAACAGATGCAAACTTGTCCTGTGTGGTGGAGATGAGATTTGATAAAGTAAGTGGAAATCCAGTAAAAGTTTCATTTGGCTACTTTGCACTCTCGAGATAATCGTCACCATGTGCCAAATGCAATATAATAGCAATCTGAACACATTCGCGCATAAATGAAATGACCACAATTTTCTCCAAAACTATAACAGATGCAAACTTGTCCTGTGTGGTGGAGATGAGATTTGATAAAGTAAGTGGAAATCTAGTAAAAGTTTCATTTGGCTACTTTGCACTCTCGAGATAATCGTCACCATGTGCCAAATGCAATATAATAGCAATCTGAACACATTCGCGCATAAATGAAATGACCACAATTTTCTCCAAAACTATAACAGATGCAAACTTGTCCTGTGTGGTGGAGATGAGATTTGATAAAGTAAGTGGAAATCCAGTAAAAGTTTCATTTGGCTACTTTGCACTCTCGAGATAATCGTCACCATGTGCCAAATGCAATATAATAGCAATCTGAACACATTCGCGCATAAATGAAATGACCACAATTTTCTCCAAAACTGTAACAGATGCAAACTTGTCCTGTGTGGTGGAGATGAGATTTGATAAAGTAAGTGGAAATCCAGTAAAAGTTTCATTTGGCTACTTTGCACTCTCGAGATAATCGTCACCATGTGCCAAATGCAATATAATAGCAATCTGAACACATTCGCGCATAAATGAAATGACCACAATTTTCTCCAAAACTATAACAGATGCAAACTTGTCCTGTGTGGTGGAGATGAGATTTGATAAAGTAAGTGGAAATCCAGTAAAAGTTTCATTTGGCTACTTTGCACTCTCGAGATAATCGTCACCATGTGCCAAATGCAATATAATAGCAATCTGAACACATTCGCGCATAAATGAAATGACCACAATTTTCTCCAAAACTATAAAAGATGCAAACTTGTCCTGTGTGGTGGAGATGAGATTTAATAAAGTAAGTGGAAATCCAGTAAAAGTTTCATTTGGCTACTTTGCACTCTCGAGATAATCGTCACCATGTGCCAAATGCAATGTAATAGCAATCTGAACACATTCGCGCATAAATGAAATGACCACAATTTTCTCCAAAACTATAACAGATGCAAACTTGTCCTGTGTGGTGGAGATGAGATTTGATAAAGTAAGTGGAAATCCAGTAAAAGTTTCATTTGGCTACTTTGCACTCTCGAGATAATCGTCACCATGTGCCAAATGCAATAAAATAGCAATCTGAACACATTCGCGCATAAATGAAATGACCACAATTTTCTCCAAAACTATAACAGATGCAAACTTGTCCTGTGTGGTGGAGATGAGATTTGATAAAGTAAGTGGAAATCTAGTAAAAGTTTCATTTGGCTACTTTGCACTCTCGAGATAATCGTCACCATGTGCCAAATGCAATATAATAGCAATCTGAACACATTCGCGCATAAATGAAATGACCACAATTTTCTCCAAAACTATAACAGATGCAAACTTGTCCTGTGTGGTGGAGATGAGATTTGATAAAGTAAGTGGAAATCCAGTAAAAGTTTCATTTGGCTACTTTGCACTCTCGAGATAATCGTCACCATGTGCCAAATGCAATATAATAGCAATCTGAACACATTCGCGCATAAATGAAATGACCACAATTTTCTCCAAAACTATAACAGATGCAAACTTGTCCTGTGTGGTGATGAGATTTGATAAAGTAAGTGGAAATCCAGTAAAAGTTTCATTTGGCTACTTTTCACTCTCGAGATAATCGTCACCATGTGCCAAATGCAATATAATAGCAATCTGAACACATTCGCGCATAAATGAAATGACCACAATTTTCTCCAAAACTATAACAGATGCAAACTTGTCCTGTGTGGTGGAGATGAGATTTGATAAAGTAAGTGGAAATCCAGTAAAAGTTTCATTTGGCTACTTTGCACTCTCGAGATAATCGTCACCATGTGCCAAATGCAATATAATAGCAATCTGAACACATTCGCGCATAAATGAAATGACCACAATTTTCTCCAAAACTATAACAGATGCAAACTTGTCCTGTGTGGTGGAGATGAGATTTGATAAAGTAAGTGGAAATCTAGTAAAAGTTTCATTTGGCTACTTTGCACTCTCGAGATAATCGTCACCATGTGCCAAATGCAATATAATAGCAATCTGAACACATTCGCGCATAAATGAAATGACCACAATTTTCTCCAAAACTATAACAGATGCGAACTTGTCCTGTGTGGTGGAGATGAGATTTGATAAAGTAAGTGGAAATCCAGTAAAAGTTTCATTTGGCTACTTTGCACTCTCGAGATAATCGTCACCATGTGCCAAATGCAATATAATAGCAATCTGAACACATTCGCGCATAAATGAAATGACCACAATTTTCTCCAAAACTGTAACAGATGCAAACTTGTCCTGTGTGGTGGAGATGAGATTTGATAAAGTAAGTGGAAATCCAGTAAAAGTTTCATTTGGCTACTTTGCACTCTCGAGATAATCGTCACCATGTGCCAAATGCAATATAATAGCAATCTGAACACATTCGCGCATAAATGAAATGACCACAATTTTCTCCAAAACTATAACAGATGCAAACTTGTCCTGTGTGGTGGAGATGAGATTTGATAATGTAAGTGGAAATCCAGTAAAAGTTTCATTTGGCTACTTTGCACTCTCGAGATAATCGTCACCATGTGCCAAATGCAATATAATAGCAATCTGAACACATTCGCGCATAAATGAAATGACCACAATTTTCTCCAAAACTATAAAAGATGCAAACTTGTCCTGTGTGGTGGAGATGAGATTTAATAAAGTAAGTGGAAATCCAGTAAAAGTTTCATTTGGCTACTTTGCACTCTCGAGATAATCGTCACCATGTGCCAAATGCAATATAATAGCAATCTGAACACATTCGCGCATAAATGAAATGACCACAATTTTCTCCAAAACTATAACAGATGCAAACTTGTCCTGTGTGGTGATGAGATTTGATAAAGTAAGTGGAAATCCAGTAAAAGTTTCATTTGGCTACTTTGCACTCTCGAGATAATCGTCACCATGTGCCAAATGCAATATAATAGCAATCTGAACACATTCGCGCATAAATGAAATGACCACAATTTTCTCCAGAACTATAACAGATGCAAACTTGTCCTGTGTGGTGGAGATGAGATTTGATAAAGTAAGTGGAAATCCAGTTAAAGTTTCATTTGGCTACTTTGCACTCTCGAGATAATCGTCACCATGTGCCAAATGCAATATAATAGCAATCTGAACACATTCGCGCATAAATGAAATGACCACAATTTTCTCCAAAACTATAACAGATGCAAACTTGTCCTGTGTGGTGGAGATGAGATTTGATAAAGTAAGTGGAAATCCAGTAAAAGTTTCATTTGGCTACTTTGCACTCTCGAGATAATCGTCACCATGTGCCAAATGCAATATAATAGCAATCTGAACACATTCGCGCATAAATGAAATGACCACAATTTTCTCCAAAACTATAACAGATGCAAACTTGTCCTGTGTGGTGGAGATGAGATTTGATAAAGTAAGTGGAAATCCAGTAAAAGTTTCATTTGGCTACTTTGCACTCTCGAGATAATCGTCACCATGTGCCAAATGCAATATAATAGCAATCTGAACACATTCGCTTATAAATGAAATGACCACAATTTTCTCCAAAACTATAACAGATGCAAACTTGTCCTGTGTGGTGGAGATGAGATTTGATAAAGTAAGTGGAAATCCAGTAAAAGTTTCATTTGGCTACTTTGCACTCTCGAGATAATCGTCACCATGTGCCAAATGCAATATAATAGCAATCTGAACACATTCGCGCATAAATGAAATGACCACAATTTTCTCCAAAACTATAACAGATGCGAACTTGTCCTGTGTGGTGGAGATGAGATTTGATAAAGTAAGTGGAAATCCAGTAAAAGTTTCATTTGGCTACTTTGCACTCTCGAGATAATCGTCACCATGTGCCAAATGCAATATAATAGCAATCTGAACACATTCGCGCATAAATGAAATGACCACAATTTTCTCCAAAACTGTAACAGATGCAAACTTGTCCTGTGTGGTGGAGATGAGATTTGATAAAGTAAGTGGAAATCCAGTAAAAGTTTCATTTGGCTACTTTGCACTCTCGAGATAATCGTCACCATGTGCCAAATGCAATATAATAGCAATCTGAACACATTCGCGCATAAATGAAATGACCACAATTTTCTCCAAAACTATAACAGATGCAAACTTGTCCTGTGTGGTGGAGATGAGATTTGATAATGTAAGTGGAAATCCAGTAAAAGTTTCATTTGGCTACTTTGCACTCTCGAGATAATCGTCACCATGTGCCAAATGCAATATAATAGCAATCTGAACACATTCGCGCATAAATGAAATGACCACAATTTTCTCCAAAACTATAAAAGATGCAAACTTGTCCTGTGTGGTGGAGATGAGATTTAATAAAGTAAGTGGAAATCCAGTAAAAGTTTCATTTGGCTACTTTGCACTCTCGAGATAATCGTCACCATGTGCCAAATGCAATATAATAGCAATCTGAACACATTCGCGCATAAATGAAATGACCACAATTTTCTCCAAAACTATAACAGATGCAAACTTGTCCTGTGTGGTGATGAGATTTGATAAAGTAAGTGGAAATCCAGTAAAAGTTTCATTTGGCTACTTTGCACTCTCGAGATAATCGTCACCATGTGCCAAATGCAATATAATAGCAATCTGAACACATTCGCGCATAAATGAAATGACCACAATTTTCTCCAAAACTATAACAGATGCAAACTTGTCCTGTGTGGTGGAGATGAGATTTGATAAAGTAAGTGGAAATCCAGTTAAAGTTTCATTTGGCTACTTTGCACTCTCGAGATAATCGTCACCATGTGCCAAATGCAATATAATAGCAATCTGAACACATTCGCGCATAAATGAAATGACCACAATTTTCTCCAAAACTATAACAGATGCAAACTTGTCCTGTGTGGTGGAGATGAGATTTGATAAAGTAAGTGGAAATCCAGTAAAAGTTTCATTTGGCTACTTTGCACTCTCGAGATAATCGTCACCATGTGCCAAATGCAATATAATAGCAATCTGAACACATTCGCGCATAAATGAAATGACCACAATTTTCTCCAAAACTATAACAGATGCAAACTTGTCCTGTGTGGTGGAGATGAGATTTGATAAAGTAAGTGGAAATCTAGTAAAAGTTTCATTTGGCTACTTTGCACTCTCGAGATAATCGTCACCATGTGCCAAATGCAATATAATAGCAATCTGAACACATTCGCGCATAAATGAAATGACCACAATTTTCTCCAAAACTATAACAGATGCAAACTTGTCCTGTGTGGTGGAGATGAGATTTGATAAAGTAAGTGGAAATCCAGTAAAAGTTTCATTTGGCTACTTTGCACTCTCGAGATAATCGTCACCATGTGCCAAATGCAATATAATAGCAATCTGAACACATTCGCGCATAAATGAAATGACCACAATTTTCTCCAAAACTGTAACAGATGCAAACTTGTCCTGTGTGGTGGAGATGAGATTTGATAAAGTAAGTGGAAATCCAGTAAAAGTTTCATTTGGCTACTTTGCACTCTCGAGATAATCGTCACCATGTGCCAAATGCAATATAATAGCAATCTGAACACATTCGCGCATAAATGAAATGACCACAATTTTCTCCAAAACTATAACAGATGCAAACTTGTCCTGTGTGGTGGAGATGAGATTTGATAAAGTAAGTGGAAATCCAGTAAAAGTTTCATTTGGCTACTTTGCACTCTCGAGATAATCGTCACCATGTGCCAAATGCAATATAATAGCAATCTGAACACATTCGCGCATAAATGAAATGACCACAATTTTCTCCAAAACTATAAAAGATGCAAACTTGTCCTGTGTGGTGGAGATGAGATTTAATAAAGTAAGTGGAAATCCAGTAAAAGTTTCATTTGGCTACTTTGCACTCTCGAGATAATCGTCACCATGTGCCAAATGCAATGTAATAGCAATCTGAACACATTCGCGCATAAATGAAATGACCACAATTTTCTCCAAAACTATAACAGATGCAAACTTGTCCTGTGTGGTGGAGATGAGATTTGATAAAGTAAGTGGAAATCCAGTAAAAGTTTCATTTGGCTACTTTGCACTCTCGAGATAATCGTCACCATGTGCCAAATGCAATAAAATAGCAATCTGAACACATTCGCGCATAAATGAAATGACCACAATTTTCTCCAAAACTATAACAGATGCAAACTTGTCCTGTGTGGTGGAGATGAGATTTGATAAAGTAAGTGGAAATCTAGTAAAAGTTTCATTTGGCTACTTTGCACTCTCGAGATAATCGTCACCATGTGCCAAATGCAATATAATAGCAATCTGAACACATTCGCGCATAAATGAAATGACCACAATTTTCTCCAAAACTATAACAGATGCAAACTTGTCCTGTGTGGTGGAGATGAGATTTGATAAAGTAAGTGGAAATCCAGTAAAAGTTTCATTTGGCTACTTTGCACTCTCGAGATAATCGTCACCATGTGCCAAATGCAATATAATAGCAATCTGAACACATTCGCGCATAAATGAAATGACCACAATTTTCTCCAAAACTATAACAGATGCAAACTTGTCCTGTGTGGTGATGAGATTTGATAAAGTAAGTGGAAATCCAGTAAAAGTTTCATTTGGCTACTTTTCACTCTCGAGATAATCGTCACCATGTGCCAAATGCAATATAATAGCAATCTGAACACATTCGCGCATAAATGAAATGACCACAATTTTCTCCAAAACTATAACAGATGCAAACTTGTCCTGTGTGGTGGAGATGAGATTTGATAAAGTAAGTGGAAATCCAGTAAAAGTTTCATTTGGCTACTTTGCACTCTCGAGATAATCGTCACCATGTGCCAAATGCAATATAATAGCAATCTGAACACATTCGCGCATAAATGAAATGACCACAATTTTCTCCAAAACTATAACAGATGCAAACTTGTCCTGTGTGGTGGAGATGAGATTTGATAAAGTAAGTGGAAATCTAGTAAAAGTTTCATTTGGCTACTTTGCACTCTCGAGATAATCGTCACCATGTGCCAAATGCAATATAATAGCAATCTGAACACATTCGCGCATAAATGAAATGACCACAATTTTCTCCAAAACTATAACAGATGCGAACTTGTCCTGTGTGGTGGAGATGAGATTTGATAAAGTAAGTGGAAATCCAGTAAAAGTTTCATTTGGCTACTTTGCACTCTCGAGATAATCGTCACCATGTGCCAAATGCAATATAATAGCAATCTGAACACATTCGCGCATAAATGAAATGACCACAATTTTCTCCAAAACTGTAACAGATGCAAACTTGTCCTGTGTGGTGGAGATGAGATTTGATAAAGTAAGTGGAAATCCAGTAAAAGTTTCATTTGGCTACTTTGCACTCTCGAGATAATCGTCACCATGTGCCAAATGCAATATAATAGCAATCTGAACACATTCGCGCATAAATGAAATGACCACAATTTTCTCCAAAACTATAACAGATGCAAACTTGTCCTGTGTGGTGGAGATGAGATTTGATAATGTAAGTGGAAATCCAGTAAAAGTTTCATTTGGCTACTTTGCACTCTCGAGATAATCGTCACCATGTGCCAAATGCAATATAATAGCAATCTGAACACATTCGCGCATAAATGAAATGACCACAATTTTCTCCAAAACTATAAAAGATGCAAACTTGTCCTGTGTGGTGGAGATGAGATTTAATAAAGTAAGTGGAAATCCAGTAAAAGTTTCATTTGGCTACTTTGCACTCTCGAGATAATCGTCACCATGTGCCAAATGCAATATAATAGCAATCTGAACACATTCGCGCATAAATGAAATGACCACAATTTTCTCCAAAACTATAACAGATGCAAACTTGTCCTGTGTGGTGATGAGATTTGATAAAGTAAGTGGAAATCCAGTAAAAGTTTCATTTGGCTACTTTGCACTCTCGAGATAATCGTCACCATGTGCCAAATGCAATATAATAGCAATCTGAACACATTCGCGCATAAATGAAATGACCACAATTTTCTCCAAAACTATAACAGATGCAAACTTGTCCTGTGTGGTGGAGATGAGATTTGATAAAGTAAGTGGAAATCCAGTTAAAGTTTCATTTGGCTACTTTGCACTCTCGAGATAATCGTCACCATGTGCCAAATGCAATATAATAGCAATCTGAACACATTCGCGCATAAATGAAATGACCACAATTTTCTCCAAAACTATAACAGATGCAAACTTGTCCTGTGTGGTGGAGATGAGATTTGATAAAGTAAGTGGAAATCCAGTAAAAGATTCATTTGGCTACTTTGCACTCTCGAGATAATCGTCACCATGTGCCAAATGCAATATAATAGCAATCTGAACACATTCGCGCATAAATGAAATGACCACAATTTTCTCCAAAACTATAACAGATGCAAACTTGTCCTGTGTGGTGGAGATGAGATTTGATAAAGTAAGTGGAAATCCAGTAAAAGTTTCATTTGGCTACTTTGCACTCTCGAGATAATCGTCACCATGTGCCAAATGCAATATAATAGCAATCTGAACACATTCGCTTATAAATGAAATGACCACAATTTTCTCCAAAACTATAACAGATGCAAACTTGTCCTGTGTGGTGGAGATGAGATTTGATAAAGTAAGTGGAAATCCAGTAAAAGTTTCATTTGGCTACTTTGCACTCTCGAGATAATCGTCACCATGTGCCAAATGCAATATAATAGCAATCTGAACATATTCGCGCATAAATGAAATGACCACAATTTTCTCCAAAACTATAACAGATGCAAACTTGTCCTGTGTGGTGGAGATGAGATTTGATAAAGTAAGTGGAAATCCAGTAAAAGTTTCATTTGGCTACTTTGCACTCTCGAGATAATCGTCACCATGTGCCAAATGCAATATAATAGCAATCTGAACACATTCGCGCATAAATGAAATGACCACAATTTTCTCCAAAACTATAACAGATGCAAACTTGTCCTGTGTGGTGGAGATGAGATTTGATAAAGTAAGTGGAAATCCAGTAAAAGTTTCATTTGGCTACTTTGCACTCTCGAGATAATCATCACCATGTGCCAAATGCAATATAATAGCAATCTGAACACATTCGCGCATAAATGAAATGACCACAATTTTCTCCAAAACTATAACAGATGCAAACTTGTCCTGTGTGGTGGAGATGAGATTTGATAAAGTAAGTGGAAATCCAGTAAAAGTTTCATTTGGCTACTTTGCACTCTCGAGATAATCGTCACCATGTGCCAAATGCAATATAATAGCAATCTGAACACATTCGCGCATAAATGAAATGACCACAATTTTCTCCAAAACTATAACAGATGCAAACTTGTCCTGTGTGGTGGAGATGAGATTTGATAAAGTAAGTGGAAATCCAGTTAAAGTTTCATTTGGCTACTTTGCACTCTCGAGATAATCGTCACCATGTGCCAAATGCAATATAATAGCAATCTGAACACATTCGCGCATAAATGAAATGACCACAATTTTCTCCAAAACTATAACAGATGCAAACTTGTCCTGTGTGGTGGAGATGAGATTTGATAAAGTAAGTGGAAATCCAGTAAAAGTTTCATTTGGCTACTTTGCACTCTCGAGATAATCGTCACCATGTGCCAAATGCAATATAATAGCAATCTGAACACATTCGCGCATAAATGAAATGACCACAATTTTCTCCAAAACTATAACAGATGCAAACTTGTCCTGTGTGGTGGAGATGAGATTTGATAAAGTAAGTGGAAATCCAGTAAAAGTTTCATTTGGCTACTTTGCACTCTCGAGATAATCGTCACCATGTGCCAAATGCAATATAATAGCAATCTGAACACATTCGCTTATAAATGAAATGACCACAATTTTCTCCAAAACTATAACAGATGCAAACTTGTCCTGTGTGGTGGAGATGAGATTTGATAAAGTAAGTGGAAATCCAGTAAAAGCTTCATTTGGCTACTTTGCACTCTCGAGATAATCGTCACCATGTGCCAAATGCAATATAATAGCAATCTGAACATATTCGCGCATAAATGAAATGACCACAATTTTCTCCAAAACTATAACAGATGCAAACTTGTCCTGTGTGGTGGAGATGAGATTTGATAAAGTAAGTGGAAATCCAGTAAAAGTTTCATTTGGCTACTTTGCACTCTCGAGATAATCGTCACCATGTGCCAAATGCAATATAATAGCAATCTGAACACATTCGCGCATAAATGAAATGACCACAATTTTCTCCAAAACTATAACAGATGCAAACTTGTCCTGTGTGGTGGAGATGAGATTTGATAAAGTAAGTGGAAATCCAGTAAAAGTTTCATTTGGCTACTTTGCACTCTCGAGATAATCATCACCATGTGCCAAATGCAATATAATAGCAATCTGAACACATTCGCGCATAAATGAAATGACCACAATTTTCTCCAAAACTATAACAGATGCAAACTTGTCCTGTGTGGTGGAGATGAGATTTGATAAAGTAAGTGGAAATCCAGTAAAAGTTTCATTTGGCTACTTTGCACTCTCGAGATAATCGTCACCATGTGCCAAATGCAATATAATAGCAATCTGAACACATTCGCGCATGAATGAAATGACCACAATTTTCTCCAAAACTATAACAGATGCAAACTTGTCCTGTGTGGTGGAGATGAGATTTGATAAAGTAAGTGGAAATATAGTAAAAGTTTCATTTGGCTACTTTGCACTCTCGAGATAATCGTCACCATGTGCCAAATGCAATATAATAGCAATCTGAACACATTCGCGCATAAATGAAATGACCACAATTTTCTCCAAAACTATAACAGATGCAAACTTGTCCTGTTTGGTGGAGATGAGATTTGATAAAGTAAGTGGAAATCCAGTAAAAGTTTCATTTGGCTACTTTGCACTCTCGAGATAATCGTCACCATGTGCCAAATGCAATATAATAGCAATCTGAACACATTCGCGCATAAATGAAATGACCACAATTTTCTCCAAAACTATAACAGATGCAAACTTGTCCTGTGTGGTGGAGATGAGATTTGATAAAGTAAGTGGAAATCCAGTAAAAGTTTCATTTGGCTACTTTGCACTCTCGAGATAATCGTCACCATGTGCCAAATGCAATATAATAGCAATCTGAACACATTCGCGCATAAATGAAATGACCACAATTTTCTCCAAAACTATAACAGATGCAAACTTGTCCTGTGTGGTGGAGATGAGATTTGATAAAGTAAGTGGAAATCCAGTAAAAGTTTCATTTGGCTACTTTGCACTCTCGAGATAATCGTCACCATGTGCCAAATGCAATATAATAGCAATCTGAACACATTCGCTTATAAATGAAATGACCACAATTTTCTCCAAAACTATAACAGATGCAAACTTGTCCTGTGTGGTGGAGATGAGATTTGATAAAGTAAGTGAAAATCCAGTAAAAGTTTCATTTGGCTACTTTGCACTCTCGAGATAATCGTCACCATGTGCCAAATGCAATATAATAGCAATCTGAACATATTCGCGCATAAATGAAATGACCACAATTTTTTCCAAAACTATAACAGATGCAAACTTGTCCTGTGTGGTGGAGATGAGATTTGATAAAGTAAGTGGAAATCCAGTAAAAGTTTCATTTGGCTACTTTGCACTCTCGAGATAATCGTCACCATGTGCCAAATGCAATATAATAGCAATCTGAACACATTCGCGCATAAATGAAATGACGACAATTTTCTCCAAAACTATAACAGATGCAAACTTGTCCTGTGTGGTGGAGATGAGATTTGATAAAGTAAGTGGAAATCCAGTAAAAGTTTCATTTGGCTACTTTGCACTCTCGAGATAATCGTCACCATGTGCCAAATGCAATATAATAGCAATCTGAACTCATTCGCGCATAAATGAAATGACCACAATTTTCTCCAAAACTATAACAGATGCAAACTTGTCCTGTGTGGTGGAGATGAGATTTGATAAAGTAAGTGGAAATCCAGTAAAAGTTTCATTTGGCTACTTTGCACTCTCGAGATAATCGTCACCATGTGCCAAATGCAATATAATAGCAATCTGAACACATTCGCGCATGAATGAAATGACCACAATTTTCTCCAAAACTATAACAGATGCAAACTTGTCCTGTGTGGTGGAGATGAGATTTGATAAAGTAAGTGGAAATCTAGTAAAAGTTTCATTTGGCTACTTTGCACTCTCGAGATAATCGTCACCATGTGCCAAATGCAATATAATAGCAATCTGAACACATTCGCGCATAAATGAAATGACCACAATTTTCTCCAAAACTATAACAGATGCAAACTTGTCCTGTGTGGTGGAGATGAGATTTGATAAAGTAAGTGGAAATCCAGTAAAAGTTTCATTTGGCTACTTTGCACTCTCGAGATAATCATCACCATGTGCCAAATGCAATATAATAGCAATCTGAACACATTCGCGCATAAATGAAATGACCACAATTTTCTCCAAAACTATAACAGATGCAAACTTGTCCTGTGTGGTGGAGATGAGATTTGATAAAGTAAGTGGAAATCCAGTAAAAGTTTCATTTGGCTACTTTGCACTCTCGAGATAATCGTCACCATGTGCCAAATGCAATATAATAGCAATCTGAACACATTCGCGCATGAATGAAATGACCACAATTTTCTCCAAAACTATAACAGATGCAAACTTGTCCTGTGTGGTGGAGATGAGATTTGATAAAGTAAGTGGAAATATAGTAAAAGTTTCATTTGGCTACTTTGCACTCTCGAGATAATCGTCACCATGTGCCAAATGCAATATAATAGCAATCTGAACACATTCGCGCATAAATGAAATGACCACAATTTTCTCCAAAACTATAACAGATGCAAACTTGTCCTGTTTGGTGGAGATGAGATTTGATAAAGTAAGTGGAAATCCAGTAAAAGTTTCATTTGGCTACTTTGCACTCTCGAGATAATCGTCACCATGTGCCAAATGCAATATAATAGCAATCTGAACACATTCGCGCATAAATGAAATGACCACAATTTTCTCCAAAACTATAACAGATGCAAACTTGTCCTGTGTGGTGGAGATGAGATTTGATAAAGTAAGTGGAAATCCAGTAAAAGTTTCATTTGGCTACTTTGCACTCTCGAGATAATCGTCACCATGTGCCAAATGCAATATAATAGCAATCTGAACACATTCGCGCATAAATGAAATGACCACAATTTTCTCCAAAACTATAACAGATGCAAACTTGTCCTGTGTGGTGGAGATGAGATTTGATAAAGTAAGTGGAAATCCAGTAAAAGTTTCATTTGGCTACTTTTCACTCTCGAGATAATCGTCACCATGTGCCAAATGCAATATAATAGCAATCTGAACACATTCACGCATAAATGAAATGACCACAATTTTCTCCAAAACTATAACAGATGCAAACTTGTCCTGTGTGGTGGAGATGAGATTTGATAAAGTAAGTGGAAATCTAGTAAAAGTTTCATTTGGCTACTTTGCACTCTCGAGATAATCGTCACCATGTGCCAAATGCAATATAATAGCAATTTGAACACATTCGCGCATAAATGAAATGACCACAATTTTCTCCAAATCTATAACAGATGCAAACTTGTCCTGTGTGGTGGAGATGAGATTTGATAAAGTAAGTGGAAATCCAGTAAAAGTTTCATTTGGCTACTTTGCACTCTCGAGATAATCGTCACCATGTGCCAAATGCAATATAATAGCAATCTGAACACATTCGCGCATAAATGAAATGACCACAATTTTCTCCAAAACTATAACAGATGCAAACTTGTCCTGTGTGGTGGAGATGAGATTTGATAAAGTAAGTGGAAATCCAGTAAAAGTTTCAATTGGCTACTTTGCACTCTCGAGATAATCGTCACCATGTGCCAAATGCAATATAATAGCAATCTGAACACATTCGCGCATAAATGAAATGACCACAATTTTCTCCAAAACTATAACAGATGCAAACTTGACTGTGTGGTGGAGATGAGATTTGATAAAGTAAGTGGAAATCCAGTAAAAGTTTCATTTGGCTACTTTTCACTCTCGAGATAATCGTCACCATGTGCCAAATGCAATATAATAGCAATCTGAACACATTCGCGCATAAATGAAATGACCACAATTTTCTCCAAAACTATAACAGATGCAAACTTGTCCTGTGTGGTGGAGATGAGATTTGATAAAGTAAGTGGAAATCCAGTAAAAGTTTCATTTGGCTACTTTGCACTCTCGAGATAATCGTCACCATGTGCCAAATGCAATATAATAGCAATCTGAACACATTCGCGCATAAATGAAATGACCACAATTTTCTCCAAAACTATAACAGATGCAAACTTGTCCTGCGTGGTGGAGATGAGATTTGATAAAGTAAGTGGAAATCCAGTAAAAGTTTCATTTGGCTACTTTGCACTCTCGAGATAATCGTCACCATGTGCCAAATGCAATATAATAGCAATCTGAACACATTCGCGCATAAATGAAATGACCACAATTTTCTTCAAAACTATAACAGATGCAAACTTGTCCTGTGTGGTGGAGATGAGATTTGATAAAGTAAGTGGAAATCCAGTAAAAGTTTCATTTGGCTACTTTGCACTCTCGAGATAATCGTCACCATGTGCCAAATGCAATATAATAGCAATCTGAACACATTCGCGCATAAATGAAATGACCACAATTTTCTCCAAAACTATAACAGATGCAAACTTGTCCTGTGTGGTGGAGATGAGATTTGATAAAGTAAGTGGAAATCCAGTAAAAGTTTCATTTGGCTACTTTGCTCTCTCGAGATAATCGTCACCATGTGCCAAATGCAATATAATAGCAATGTGAACACATTCGCGCATAAATGAAATGACCACAATTTTCTCCAAAACTATAACAGATGCAAACTTGTCCTGTGTGGTGGAGATGAGATTTGATAAAGTAAGTGGAAATCCAGTAAAAGTTTCATTTGGCTACTTTGCACTCTCGAGATAATCGTCACCATGTGCCAAATGCAATATAATAGCAATCTGAACACATTCGCGCTAGTGATGAGCGAGCATGCTTGTCACTACTCGGTACTCGCACGAGTATCGCTGTACTCGGGCTGCTCGGCGGGGACCGAGTAATCTCGCGATACTCGTGCTTTACTCGTGGTCTTCATTTCTGCATGTTGGCGCTCTTTTGAGAGCCAGCCCTCATGCAGGGATTGGCTGGCAGACCACTGCAATGCCACAGCCCTGTTAGTTGTGGAATTGCTGTGATTGGCCGGCCTGCACAGCGTGACCGAGCCTTTATATCGGCCGGCGCGCAGTGCTCTGCTCACAGCTATTCTGACAGTCAGTGTAGGGAGAGTGTCGCTGATTCAGGGAAAGCTTTGCGGCCCTTTATAGTTAGTTCCGGAGCAGGGCTGCAAACAGTGTGACCAGAAGTCCTTCTCAGGACTATTCTAGTTGTATACAGGCAGGCAGGGTATAGCCAGGTCGGAGTACAGTAGCAGAGTCCTTCTCAGGACTATTGTTGCTATATACAGGCAGGGTATAGCCAGGTCGGAATACAGGCTAGTGACCAGAAGAGTCCTTGTCAGGACTATTGTAGCAGTATACAGGCAGGCAGGCAGGCAGGGTATATAGCCATTCCTAGTGGTGACCGTATACCAGCCTTCATCATATCTGGGGCTGGTGTACACAGTCTAAAACAGTCCAGATAGTGTCAGACTTCTCAGTAATTGTCGCTCCTAAAAACCAGTTAGGTTCTTATTGCGTCCGTGCTTGCATTTAAAAACAGCACGTGTGTGGCAGTCAGTGGCAGCGTACAGGTGCGCGTTTTGCACAAACTATTATATAACGCACAATTCTAGTGTATAATACACGTCAGTCATCAGTGTCTGATAGTGTCAGACTTCTTAGTAATTGTCGCTCCTAAAAACCAGTTAGGTTCTTATTGCGTCCGTGCTTGCATTTAAAAACAGCACGTGTGTGGCAGTCAGTGGCAGCGTACAGGTGCGCGTTTTGCACAAACTATTATATAACGCACAATTCTAGTGTATAATACACGTCAGTCATCAGTGTCTGATAGTGTCAGACTTCTCAGTAATTGTCGCTCCTAAATACCAGTTAGGTTCTTATTGCGTCTGTGCTTGCATTTAAAAACAGCACGTGTGTGGCAGTCAGTGGCAGCGTACAGGTGCGCGTTTTGCACAAACTATTATATAACGCACAATTCTAGTGTATAATACACGTCAGTCATCAGTGTCTGATAGTGTCAGACTTCTCAGTAATTGTCGCTCCTAAAAACCAGTTAGGTTCTTATTGCGTCCGTGCTTGCATTTAAAAACAGCACGTGTGTGGCAGTCAGTGGCAGCGTACAGGTGCGCGTTTTGCACAAACTATTATATAACGCACAATTCTAGTGTATAATACACGTCAGTCATCAGTGTCTGATAGTGTCAGACTTCTCAGTAATTGTCGCTCCTAAAAACCAGTTAGGTTCTTATTGCGTCCGTGCTTGCATTTAAAAACAGCACGTGTGTGGCAGTCAGTGGCAGCGTACAGGTGCGCGTTTTGCACAAACTATTATATAACGCACAATTCTAGTGTATAATACACGTCAGTCATCAGTGTCTGATAGTGTCAGACTTCTCAGTAATTGTCGCTCCTAAAAACCAGTTAGGTTCTTATTGCGTCCGTGCTTGCATTTAAAAACAGCACGTGTGTGGCAGTCAGTGGCAGCGTACAGGTGCGCGTTTTGCACAAACTATTATATAACGCACAATTCTAGTGTATAATACACGTCAGTCATCAGTGTCTGATAGTGTCAGACTTCTCAGTAATTGTCGCTCCTAAAAACCAGTTAGGTTCTTATTGCGTCCGTGCTTGCATTTAAAAACAGCACGTGTGTGGCAGTCAGTGGCAGCGTACAGGTGCGCGTTTTGCACAAACTATTATATAACGCACAATTCTAGTGTATAATACACGTCAGTCATCAGTGTCTGATAGTGTCAGACTTCTCAGTAATTGTCGCTCCTAAAAACCAGTTAGGTTCTTATTGCGTCCGTGCTTGCATTTAAAAACAGCACGTGTGTGGCAGTCAGTGGCAGCGTACAGGTGCGCGTTTTGCACAAACTATTATATAACGCACAATTCTAGTGTATAATACACGTCAGTCATCAGTGTCTGATAGTGTCAGACTTCTCAGTAATTGTCGCTCCTAAAAACCAGTTAGGTTCTTATTGCGTCCGTGCTTGCATTTAAAAACAGCACGTGTGTGGCAGTCAGTGGCAGCGTACAGGTGCGCGTTTTGCACAAACTATTATATAACGCACAATTCTAGTGTATAATACACGTCAGTCATCAGTGTCTGATAGTGTCAGACTTCTCAGTAATTGTCGCTCCTAAAAACCAGTTAGGTTCTTATTGCGTCCGTGCTTGCATTTAAAAACAGCACGTGTGTGGCAGTCAGTGGCAGCGTACAGGTGCGCGTTTTGCACAAACTATTATATAACGCACAATTCTAGTGTATAATACACGTCAGTCATCAGTGTCTGATAGTGTCAGACTTCTCAGTAATTGTCGCTCCTAAAAACCAGTTAGGTTCTTATTGCGTCCGTGCTTGCATTTAAAAACAGCACATGTGTGGCAGTCAGTGGCAGCGTACAGGTGCGCGTTTTGCACAAACTATTATATAACGCACAATTCTAGTGTATAATACACGTCAGTCATCAGTGTCTGATAGTGTCAGACTTCTCAGTAATTGTCGCTCCTAAAAACCAGTTAGGTTCTTATTGCGTCCGTGCTTGCATTTAAAAACAGCACGTGTGTGGCAGTCAGTGGCAGCGTACAGGTGCGCGTTTTGCACAAACTATTATATAACGCACAATTCTAGTGTATAATACACGTCAGTCATCAGTGTCTGATAGTGTCAGACTTCTCAGTAATTGTCGCTCCTAAAAACCAGTTAGGTTCTTATTGCGTCCGTGCTTGCATTTAAAAACAGCACGTGTGTGGCAGTCGGTGGCAGCGTCAGGCTCCATATTGTCCCTGGATAGAGACGTGCATGATGGCCTGTAAACATGAAGTGCCCATTGTAAGTAAGTGGGTCTATTGTAGTATAGCCCTTAGGCAGGGCAGCCAAAAATTGGGAGGCTCCACGTTGTCCCTGGATAGAGACGTGCATGAGGGCCTGTAAACCTGAAGTGCCCATTGGAAGGAAGTGGGTCTATTGTAGTATAGCCCTTAGGCAGGGCAGCCAAAAATTGGGAGGCTCCACGTTGTCCCTGGGTAGAGACGTGCATGAGGGCCTCAAAACATTGTTCCCATTGCAAAGGAGCGGGTCTCCTGTCGTTGTAATGTCCATTCTGCAAAGAATGGGCGAAAAAATTTACCACTGGGGGTATACCTGAAACAAAGGCCTAAGTATTGCAATTTGTAACGGTCATCATCATGGTGGCGCATGAGGAGAAGGAGGAGCAGTCCAGCGATTATCCAAAGTCCAGAAGTGTGTACCCATGGGTGAGTGGAGGTACATGGCAAACTTTAAATTCCGCTCTCATTTGCTGGTGGTGTGGTGAAGTCTGGCCCAATCCAACCCTTGTTCATCTTGATCAGAGTCAGCCTGTCAGCATTTTCAGTTGACAGGCGGGTGCGTTTATCTGTAATGATTCCACCTGCGGCACTAAAAACACGCTCTGACAAAACGCTAGCAGCAGGGCAGGCCAGGCCTTCTAAGGCGTAGAGAGCCAATTCATGCCACGTGTCCAGCTTGGATACCCAATAATTGTAAGGCACAGAGGAATGTCGGAGTACAGTTGTTCGATCTGCAAGGTACTCCTTCAGCATCTGGTCAAACTTAGGATTTCTTGTGGCACTACCCCGCACCTCAGGGGCTGTGGTACGTGAGGGGCTGAGAAAACTGTCCCACATCTTAAAGACTGTTCCCCTACCTCTGGCGGATTGGACTTGTGCCTCTCTCGGCTGTACGCCTCGGTTGTCCACTGATTCATGACCTATGCCGCTAGCGTTTTGTGAGGGGAATGCTTTGCCTACTTCCGTGACTATGGCCTTCTGGAACTGCTGCATTTTGCCTGACCTCTCCGCCTCGGGAATAAGAGACATAAAGTTCTCCTTTTAGCGTGGGTCTAACAGTGTTACCAACCAGTAATGATTGTCGGCCAAGATGTTCTTAACGCGAGGGTCACGAGACAGGCAGCTTACCATAAAGTCAGCCATGTGTGCCAGACTCTTAACAGCCATCACTTCAGTATCCTGACCAACACGATGACTGAACATGCTGTCCTCCTCCTCCTCCTCCTCCTCATCATCTACCCTGTCCTCTGGCCAGCCACGCTGAACCGAGGATATGACTGCATGTCATATCCTCAATTTGGCCAGAGAGTTGCTCCATGTCTTCATCCTCCTCCTCGTCATAGTCCTCCACTGCACGTTGTGATGAGACGAGGCTGGGCTGTGTGTTATCATCACCCACACCCACTACTGTTTCTTGCTCAAACTCATCGCGCTCCGCCTGCAATGCATCATGGTTGTTTTCTGAGCAGAGACCATTTTATTTTAGAAGGCAGAGAAGCGGTATGGTGACGCTAATAATGTCGTCATCGCCGCTCACCATCTTGTTGGAGTCCTCAAAGTTTTGGCGGATGGTGCATAGGTCGGACATCCATCTCCACTCCTCAGGTGTTATGTGTGGAGTTTGACCCATTTCCCGACGGCTTAGGTGATGCAGGTACTCAACAACTGCCCTCTTCTGCTTACATATCCTGACCAACTTGTGCAGAGTTGAATTCCAACGCGTGGGGACATCACACACCAGTCTGTGTGCCGGAAGATGCAAACGGCGTCTTAAGCCGGCAAGGCCGGCTGAAGCAGTAGGTGACTTTCGAAAATGTGCAGACAGGCGGCGAACTTTTACCAGCAGATCAGACAGCTCTGAGTATGACTTTAGAAACCGCTGAACCACGAGGTTGAGCACATGGGCCACGCATGGAACATGTGTCAGCTGGCCTCGCCTCAAAGCCGCCACCAGGTTCCGGCCATTGTCACACACGACCTTTCCTGGCTTTAGGTTCAGAGTTGTGAGCCAGTGATCTGCCTGCTGTTTCAGAGCTGTCCACACCTCTTCTGCATTGTGGGGTTTGTCACCTATGCAGATTAGCTTCAGCACTGCCTGTTGCCGCTTCGCCGAGGCAGTGCTGCAGTGCTTCTGTGTCGCCCTGGACAAGCCAGGGGCCACAGAGCACAACACTTAAACACCCCACACTCCCTGCAGGCATATCATAGTCAAAACACAAAATCCTTGTTGCCTTCCCCAGGGGCTGTTGTCCACACCAGGGTGTGGAGCCAGGCGGTTGGTCTCCACCCACCGAGGAGGAGGGAAAACACAGGCAGTGAGAGTTAAGCTAAGGAAGTGGAAGGAGGAAAGTACTAGAGAGGAGAAAAGTGACAGCAAAGAGCCTGAAGTTGGTCCGGGTGTGTGGCCTGGACAGGACAGCAAGGTTGGCAGGATGTGTTGACCGTCTGCAGTGGAGGCTGATTGGAGTCTGCCGTAAGGACCGTGGACGGGTGGTGACCCGGCCGTACCGGACCGGTATACAAAGAGAAGCCAGCACCATTGGCAGAGGACTTTCGGATCCCGGCAAGGCTTGGTGTCGCCGTGAATTTGCCAAATCCGTTAGTGAAGGGGACCTCAGGGTTTCCAAACAGCCAAGTCCAGATAGAAGGCAACCGTACAACCGTGAAGGGGAGACACAGCCACCGCCAAGGGCAACCGTCTCCCAGGGCCAGCGCCTGTGGGCAAAAGGGGCTCCTCCGGCCCATATCCAGGTCAGGGAGCGGGTTACCGTTGGGAAACCATCACTACCAACACTTAACTTAGGTGCAGGGAGAGACAGTCATCACTAACCTGCAGGGAGGAACAACCGCAGCCGTCCGAGTGACCCGTCCATCCAGCCACTTGTTTTACCGTGAACTGTGTCATCATCATTGGGCTGAGTGAGTACCGTACCGTACAGCGCTGCCCCTGCGACCCTGCACCTCATCAGGCCCCGCAACCCGCCTGTCATCCATCTCTACCCCATCACCAGGCCCCGGGACAACCAACCCCCCTACCCACGGAGGGGAGAAATAACAACAAAGCTGCTCCCTGTCACAGGCTCCCGGGATCCCCGTCCAGAGCAGCGGTGGTGTCCACACAATCACCACAACCGTGGGTGGCGTCACGGACAATATCCCCAAAACCCAAACCACCCCTTTTCACTCACGGGCGAGTAGCACCGCTCGAGTCCCCGGGATCCGGCCATCGCTCGAGCCAACGAGCAGCAGCAGCCGTAGAGCTGCGTCAGCCGGACCCGAGCAGTGGGAGAGCGCACCGTCCCCTCCTCCGCCCGCGACACTTCCAGCTTGGGACTGGTGTGGAGGGTAAAGTGGATCAGGATGCGCAGGAGGAGGAGGAGGCTGAGGAGCATGACATTCCGGAGCTGTAGAGTGTGTGTGAAACCCTGACTGAGGTAGGGCCTGCAAAACTTGGTGTGTGAAGGACGTGTTCCGTCCCACGCTCAGACTGGGTCCCAGCTTGCACAATATTAACCCAGTGAGACGTCAACGAGATGTAGCGGCCTTGCCCACATGCACTTGTCCACGTGTCTGTGGTTAGGTGGACTTTGGCTGAAACAGCGTTGTTCAGGGCACGTGTGATGTTTTGTGACACGTGGTTAGTTATGCAATGCGGGGACGGCACACCGTGAGAAATAGTGGCGGCTGTGGACCGAGTAACGTGGGACAGCTGCCACCATCAGGTTGCGGAATGCTTCTGTCTCAACCAGCCTAAAAGGCAACATTTCCAGCGCAAGCAGTCGCGAAATGTTAGCATTTTGAACTGTGGCATGTGGGGTGTTGGCAGTGTATTTGCGCCTGCGTTCAAAGGTTTGCTGAATGGATAACTGAACGTTGCGCTGGGACAAGGACGTGCTTGATGATGGTGTTCTTTCTGCGTAGGCAACTGCAGGTGCAGGAGTGGAGGAGGCTTGTTCGCAGGCAGCATGGACAGGGGATTGGCTCGCATGCACAACCAGCGAAGACGTAGCAGTGACATCAGCAAGCACTGCTCCTCGACTCTGTTGTACTTCCCACAAAGTCGGGTGCTTGGCTGACATGTGCCTGATCATGCTGGTGGTGGTCAGGCTGCTAGTTTTGGTACCCCTGCTGATGCTGGCATGGCAGGTGTTGCAAATGGCCTTTTTAGAATCATCTGGAGCCAACTTAAAAAACTGCCAGTGTCAGAGTTCCGGGTTTTCCAGTTTTCTTTTGAAAGAGCTTGCCCTTTGTTAACATGGAGTTTTCTGTTCTGTTGCCCTACTTTCTGTCCATCTGTTTAAAAGCCGCCCCTAAAGCTTAGTCCAGTGCCTGAGTATACTGCTTCCTGTGTGCTCCTGCCCTGCTGCTTTTGGTTCCTGATTGTTATTCGGATCCTCTTGGAAAACAACCGACACCGACTCTGGACTTCATCTGGTATCATCTAGCTGTGCCCGGACTCCGTTTGCCGTCTTTGGTCGGCACTTCTGCCCGGTTCCTTCCGTTTAATACCACTCTGGACTCACATCACGTACAGACATTTTTCGACTTACCTATTGCCCTTTTGTGTCCCGGCTGCTGCGCATTTAGGGCTTCTGGGGTGATTGCCAGACAGTCCCTGTATAGGGGTTCGCTCTTGGTGGTCTCCCTGGGGGAGTCCGGTGCGCGTTCCCGGGAATTCCCTTTCGCTCAGTCCCTGGAAGGTATTTCCTGTATTTATGTTCTACTGTGTTTTTGTTCCGTTTATGTACATATTTGCTGGTTGCATATTATAAATGTCTTGCACCAAGAACTCGTCTCTGGTTGTCATTGCCCTAACGCAATCGAAATCCTCAATACATACAATAGTATTACAGCCAGACTCGGGAAGACCTAACATTTGTACAGGCACCTTGTGTCGTGTTGTTCCGGGGAACAGTTGCCTGACGTCTGCCTGGGGCCACCACTCTGCTTCTTACTGCCTGTTGTGATGCTACGCCTCCCTCCCCCTGTGCACTGCTGTCCTCGCTCTGCATATCCTCCTGCCAGGTTGGGTCAGTTACTGGATCATCCACCACGTCGTCTTCCTCTTCCGCACCCTGCTCCTCCTCCTGACTTCCTGACAATTGTGTCTCATCATCGTCCACCCCTTGTTGAGACACGTTGCCAACTTCGTGAGAACGTGGCTGCTCAAATATTTGGGCATCTGTACATACAATCTCGTCATGGCCCACTTCAACAGGAGCTGGCGAGAGGCCAGAATTTGTGAATGGAAACGTGAACGAACAGCTCTTCCGAGTGTCCAAGTGTGGGATCAGTAATGTCCGTGGACGTGTACTCGGCCTGGTGGTAGGAAGGAGGATCAAGTTCTGAAATGTGCGGTGCAGTATCACGGCTACTGACACTTGACCGTGTGGAAGACAGAGTGTTTGTGGTGGTGCCAATCTGACTGGAAGCATTATCCGCTATCCAACTAACAACCTGTTGACACTGGTCTTGGTTCAAGAGCGTTGTACTGCTGCGGTCCCCAAGAATTTGGGACAGGACGTGCGAGCGACTAGATGTGGCCCTTTGTTGTGGCGAAATTAGAGCTTGCACACAACCTCGGTCTCTGCCTGCACCACCATCACGTCCACTTCCTTGTTCGTTGACAACGCCCTTGCGCATTTTGCAATGCTGTGCTGATGTGTATTCACTAGACTTGTGCGTTATATCCAAGTTTTTGCAAAACTCACACAAATGCAGCGGAAAGCTGCCACCAACAGGCACACACGTGCGGTTTTTAAATGCAAGCACGGAGGCACTAAGAACCTAACAGGTCTCTACCCAGGGACAACGTGGAGCCTCCCAATTTTTGGCTGCCCTGCCTAAGGGCTATACTACAATACACCCACTTCCTTACAATGGGCACTTCAGGTTTACAGGCCCTCATGCACGTCTCTATCCAGGGACAACGTGGAGCCTCCCAATTTTTGGCTGCCCTGCCTAAGGGCTATACTATAATACACCCACTTCCTTACAATGGGCACTTCAGGTTTACAGGCCCTCATGCACGTCTCTACCCAGGGACAACGTGGAGCCTCCCAATTTTTGGCTGCCCTGCCTAAGGGCTATACTACAATACACCCACTTCCTTACAATGGGCACTTCAGGTTTACAGGCCCTCATGCACGTCTCTATCCAGGGACAACGTGGAGCCTCCCAATTTTTGGCTGCCCTGCCTAAGGGCTATACTATAATACACCCACTTCCTTACAATGGGCACTTCAGGTTTACAGGCCCTCATGCACGTCTCTACCCAGGGACAACGTGGAGCCTCCCAATTTTTGGCTGCCCTGCCTAAGGGCTATACTACAATAGACCCACTTCCTTACAATGGGCACTTCAGGTTTACAGGCCATCATGCACGTCTCTATCCAGGGACAACGTGGAGCCTCCCAATTTTTGGCTGCCCTGCCTAAGGGCTATACTATAATACACCCACTTCCTTACAATGGGCACTTCAGGTTTACAGGCCCTCATGCACGTCTCTACCCAGGGACAACGTGGAGCCT
Organism: Anomaloglossus baeobatrachus; assembly: GCF_048569485.1. Lineage (NCBI taxonomy): Eukaryota > Metazoa > Chordata > Amphibia > Anura > Aromobatidae > Anomaloglossus > Anomaloglossus baeobatrachus. Next base: position 137,412 of record NW_027443716.1, on the reverse strand, counting down.
CCCAATTTTTGGCTGCCCTGCCTAAGGGCTATACTACAATAGACCCACTTCCTTACAATGGGCACTTCAGGTTTACAGGCCATCATGCATGTCTCTATCCAGGGACAACGTGGAGCCTCCCAATTTTTGGCTGCCCTGCCTAAGGGCTATACTATAATACACCCACTTCCTTACAATGGGCACTTCAGGTTTACAGGCCCTCATGCACGTCTGTATACAGGGGCATTGGTGAACCTCACAATTTTGGACTGCCCTGGCAAAGGAAAATACTACAAAGACTCACTTCCTCAAAATGGGCACATTAGACTCAAGAGGCCTTCATGTACGTCTCTTCTCAGGGACATCGGAGTGCCACACAATGTTTTCACGTAAAATCTTTCATGTAATAATCTCAAAAAGTAACATACACCAGCTCTATCTCACTATTGGGTATGTGCCCTTAACATTTCCGCCATGAAAAATCATTTTGGGGTCATTTTGGAAGGTTTTCTGGTGAGTCCGTAAAAATGGCGTAAAACGCGGACAAAATTGTTCACAGCTGTGACTTTTCAGTGATAAATGCTTCAAGGGGTCTTCCCCATGCTGTTGCCATGTCATTTGAGCACTCTTCTGAGACTTTTGTGACATTTTTAGGGTTTCTCCATGCTGCCGGGGGGTCATTTCACAAAAATACTCGGGTCTCCCATAGGATAACATTGGGCTCGTTGCTCGGGCCGAGTACACGAGTATCTTGGGAGGCTCGGCCCGAGCTTCGAGCACCCGAGCTTTTTAGTACTCGCTCATCACTAATTCGCGCATAAATGAAATGACCACAATTTTCTCCAAAACTATAACAGATGCAAACTTGTCCTGTGTGGTGGAGATGAGATTTGATAAAGTAAGTGGAAATCCAGTAAAAGTTTCAATTGGCTACTTTGCACTCTCGAGATAATCGTCACCATGTGCCAAAGGCAATATAATAGCAATCTGAACACTTTCGCGCATAAATGAAATGACCACAATTTTCTCCAAAACTATAACAGATGCAAACTTGTCCTGTGTGGTGGAGATGAGATTTGATAAAGTAAGTGGAAATCCAGTAAAAGTTTCATTTGGCTACTTTGCACTCTCGAGATAATCGTTACCATGTGCCAAATGCAATATAATAGCAATCTGAACACATTCGCGCATAAATGAAATGACCACAATTTTCTCCAAAACTATAACAGATGCAAACTTGTCCTGTGTGGTGGAGATGAGATTTGATAAAGTAAGTGGAAATCCAGTAAAAGTTTCATTTGGCTACTTTGCACTCTCGAGATAATCGTCACCATGTGCCAAATGCAATATAATAGCAATCTGAACACATTCGCGCATAAATGAAATGACCACAATTTTCTCCAAAACTATAACAGATGCAAACTTGTCCTGTGTGGTGGAGATGAGATTTGATAAAGTAAGTGGAAATCCAGTAAAAGTTTCATTTGGCTACTTTGCACTCTCGAGATAATCGTCACCATGTGCCAAATGCAATATAATAGCAATCTGAACACATTCGCGGATAAATGAAATGACCACAATTTTCTCCAAAACTATAACAGATGTAAACTTGTCCTGTGTGGTGGAGATGAGATTTGATAAAGTAAGTGGAAATCCAGTTAAAGTTTCATTTGGCTACTTTGCACTCTCGAGATAATCGTCACCATGTGCCAAATGCAATATAATAGCAATCTGAACACATTCGCGCATAAATGAAATGACCACAATTTTCTCCAAAACTATAACAGATGCAAACTTGTCCTGTGTGGTGGAGATGAGATTTGATAAAGTAAGTGGAAATCCAGTAAAAGTTTCATTTGGCTACTTTGCACTCTCGAGATAATCGTCACCATGTGCCAAATGCAATATAATAGCAATCTGAACACATTCGCGCATAAATGAAATGACCACAATTTTCTCCAAAACTATAACAGATGCAAACTTGTCCTGTGTGGTGGAGATGAGATTTGATAAAGTAAGTGGAAATCCAGTAAAAGTTTCATTTAGCTACTTTGCACTCTCGAGATAATCGTCACCATGTGCCAAATGCAATATAATAGCAATCTGAACACATTCGCGCATAAATGAAATGACCACAATTTTCTCCAAAACTATAACAGATGCAAACTTGTCCTGTGTGGTGGAGATGAGATTTGATAAAGTAAGTGGAAATCCAGTAAAAGTTTCATTTGGCTACTTTGCACTCTCGAGATAATCGTCACCATGTGCCAAATGCAATATAATAGCAATCTGAACACATTCGCGCATAAATGAAATGACCACAAATTTCTCCAAAACTATAACACATGCAAACTTGTCCTGTGTGGTGGAGATGAGATTTGATAAAGTAAGTGGAAATCCAGTAAAAGTTTCATTTGGCTACTTTGCACTCTCGAGATAATCGTCACCATGTGCCAAATGCAATATAATAGCAATCTGAACACATTCGCGCATAAATGAAATGACCACAATTTTCTCCAAAACTATAACAGATGCAAACTTGTCCTGTGTGGTGGAGATGAGATTTGATAAAGTAAGTGGAAATCCAGTAAAAGTTTCATTTGGCTACTTTGCACTCTCGAGATAATCGTCACCATGTGCCAAATGCAATATAATAGCAATCTGAACACATTCGCGCATAAATGAAATGACCACAATTTTCTCCAAAACTATAACAGATGCAAACTTGTCCTGTGTGGTGGAGATGAGATTTGATAAAGTAAGTGGAAATCCAGTAAAAGTTTCATTTGGCTACTTTGCACTCTCAAGATAATCGTCACCATGTGCCAAATGCAATATAATAGCAATCTGAACACATTCGCGCATAAATGAAATGACCACAATTTTCTCCAAAACTATAACAGATGCAAACTTGACTGTGTGGTGGAGATGAGATTTGATAAAGTAAGTGGAAATCCAGTAAAAGTTTCATTTGGCTACTTTGCACTCTCGAGATAATCGTCACCATGTGCCAAATGCAATATAATAGCAATCTGAACACATTCGCGCATAAATGAAATGACCACAATTTTCTCCAAAACTATAACAGATGCAAACTTGTCCTGTGTGGTGGAGATGAGATTTGATAAAGTAAGTGGAAATCCAGTAAAAGTTTAATTTGGCTACTTTTCACTCTCGAGATAATCGTCACCATGTGCCAAATGCAATATAATAGCAATCTGAACACATTCGCGCATAAATGAAATGACCACAATTTTCTCCAAAACTATAACAGATGCAAACTTGTCCTGTGTGGTGGAGATGAGATTTGATAAAGTAAGTGGAAATCCAGTAAAAGTTTCATTTGGCTACTTTGCACTCTCGAGATAATCGTCACCATGTGCCAAATGCAATAAAATAGCAATCTGAACACATTCGCGCATAAATGAAATGACCACAATTTTCTCCAAAACTATAACAGATGCAAACTTGTCCTGTGTGGTGGAGATGAGATTTGATAAAGTAAGTGGAAATCTAGTAAAAGTTTCATTTGGCTACTTTGCACTCTCGAGATAATCATCACCATGTGCCAAATGCAATATAATAGCAATCTGAACACATTCGCGCATAAATGAAATGACCACAATTTTCTCCAAAACTATAACAGATGCAAACTTGACTGTGTGGTGGAGATGAGATTTGATAAAGTAAGTGGAAATCCAGTAAAAGTTTCATTTGGCTACTTTGCACTCTCGAGATAATCGTCACCATGTGCCAAATGCAATATAATAGCAATCTGAACACATTCGCGCATAAATGAAATGACCACAATTTTCTCCAAAACTATAACAGATGCAAACTTGTCCTGTGTGGTGATGAGATTTGATAAAGTAAGTGGAAATCCAGTAAAAGTTTCATTTGGCTACTTTTCACTCTCGAGATAATCGTCACCATGTGCCAAATGCAATATAATAGCAATCTGAACACATTCGCGCATAAATGAAATGACCACAATTTTCTCCAAAACTATAACAGATGCAAACTTGTCCTGTGTGGTGGAGATGAGATTTGATAAAGTAAGTGGAAATCCAGTAAAAGTTTCATTTGGCTACTTTGCACTCTCGAGATAATCGTCACCATGTGCCAAATGCAATATAATAGCAATCTGAACACATTCGCGCATAAATGAAATGACCACAATTTTCTCCAAAACTATAACAGATGCAAACTTGTCCTGTGTGGTGGAGATGAGATTTGATAAAGTAAGTGGAAATCCAGTAAAAGTTTCATTTGGCTACTTTGCACATCTCAAGATAATCGTCACCATGTGCCAAATGCAATATAATAGCAATCTGAACACATTCGCGCATAAATGAAATGACCACAATTTTCTCCAAAACTATAACAGATGCAAACTTGACTGTGTGGTGGAGATGAGATTTGATAAAGTAAGTGGAAATCCAGTAAAAGTTTCATTTGGCTACTTTGCACTCTCGAGATAATCGTCACCATGTGCCAAATGCAATATAATAGCAATCTGAACACATTCGCGCATAAATGAAATGACCACAATTTTCTCCAAAACTATAACAGATGCAAACTTGTCCTGTGTGGTGGAGATGAGATTTGATAAAGTAAGTGGAAATCCAGTAAAAGTTTCATTTGGCTACTTTGCACTCTCGAGATAATCGTCACCATGTGCCAAATGCAATATAATAGCAATCTGAACACATTCGCGCATAAATGAAATGACCACAATTTTCTCCAAAACTATAACAGATGCAAACTTGTCCTGTGTGGTGGAGATGAGATTTGATAAAGTAAGTGGAAATCCAGTAAAAGTTTCATTTGGCTACTTTTCACTCTCGAGATAATCGTCACCATGTGCCAAATGCAATATAATAGCAATCTGAACACATTCGCGCATAAATGAAATGACCACAATTTTCTCCAAAACTATAACAGATGCAAACTTGTCCTGTGTGGTGGAGATGAGATTTGATAAAGTAAGTGGAAATCCAGTAAAAGTTTCATTTGGCTACTTTGCACTCTCGAGATAATCGTCACCATGTGCCAAATGCAATAAAATAGCAATCTGAACACATTCGCGCATAAATGAAATGACCACAATTTTCTCCAAAACTATAACAGATGCAAACTTGTCCTGTGTGGTGGAGATGAGATTTGATAAAGTAAGTGGAAATCTAGTAAAAGTTTCATTTGGCTACTTTGCACTCTCGAGATAATCGTCACCATGTGCCAAATGCAATATAATAGCAATCTGAACACATTCGCGCATAAATGAAATGACCACAATTTTCTCCAAAACTATAACTGATGCAAACTTGACTGTGTGGTGGAGATGAGATTTGATAAAGTAAGTGGAAATCCAGTAAAAGTTTCATTTGGCTACTTTGCACTCTCGAGATAATCGTCACCATGTGCCAAATGCAATATAATAGCAATCTGAACACATTCGCGCATAAATGAAATGACCACAATTTTCTCCAAAACTATAACAGATGCAAACTTGTCCTGTGTGGTGATGAGATTTGATAAAGTAAGTGGAAATCCAGTAAAAGTTTCATTTGGCTACTTTGCACTCTCGAGATAATCGTCACCATGTGCCAAATGCAATATAATAGCAATCTGAACACATTCGCGCATAAATGAAATGACCACAATTTTCTCCAAAACTATAACAGATGCAAACTTGTCCTGTGTGGTGGAGATGAGATTTGATAAAGTAAGTGGAAATCCAGTAAAAGTTTCATTTAGCTACTTTGCACTCTCGAGATAATCGTCACCATGTGCCAAATGCAATATAATAGCAATCTGAACACATTCGCGCATAAATGAAATGACCACAATTTTCTCCAAAACTATAACAGATGCAAACTTGTCCTGTGTGGTGGAGATGAGATTTGATAAAGTAAGTGGAAATCCAGTAAAAGTTTCATTTGGCTACTTTGCACTCTCGAGATAATCGTCACCATTTGCCAAATGCAATATAATAGCAATCTGAACACATTCGCGCATAAATGAAATGACCACAATTTTCTCCAAAACTATAACAGATGCAAACTTGTCCTGTGTGGTGGAGATGAGATTTGATAAAGTAAGTGGAAATCCAGTAAAAGTTTCATTTGGCTACTTTGCACTCTCGAGATAATCGTCACCATGTGCCAAATGCAATATAATAGCAATCTGAACACATTCGCGCATAAATGAAATGACCACAATTTTCTCCAAAACTATAACAGATGCAAACTTGTCCTGTGTGGTGGAGATGAGATTTGATAAAGTAAGTGGAAATCCAGTAAAAGTTTCATTTGGCTACTTTGCACTCTCGAGATAATCGTCACCATGTGCCAAATGCAATATAATAGCAATCTGAACACATTCGCGCATAAATGAAATGACCACAATTTTCTCCAAAACTATAACAGATGCAAACTTGTCCTGTGTGGTGGAGATGAGATTTGATAAAGTAAGTGGAAATCCAGTAAAAGTTTCATTTGGCTACTTTGCACTCTCAAGATAATCGTCACCATGTGCCAAATGCAATATAATAGCAATCTGAACACATTCGCGCATAAATGAAATGACCACAATTTTCTCCAAAACTATAACAGATGCAAACTTGACTGTGTGGTGGAGATGAGATTTGATAAAGTAAGTGGAAATCCAGTAAAAGTTTCATTTGGCTACTTTGCACTCTCGAGATAATCGTCACCATGTGCCAAATGCAATATAATAGCAATCTGAACACATTCGCGCATAAATGAAATGACCACAATTTTCTCCAAAACTATAACAGATGCAAACTTGTCCTGTGTGGTGGAGATGAGATTTGATAAAGTAAGTGGAAATCCAGTAAAAGTTTCATTTGGCTACTTTGCACTCTCGAGATAATCGTCACCATGTGCCAAATGCAATATAATAGCAATCTGAACACATTCGCGCATAAATGAAATGACCACAATTTTCTCCAAAACTATAACAGATGCAAACTTGTCCTGTGTGGTGGAGATGAGATTTGATAAAGTAAGTGGAAATCCAGTAAAAGTTTCATTTGGCTACTTTTCACTCTCGAGATAATCGTCACCATGTGCCAAATGCAATATAATAGCAATCTGAACACATTCGCGCATAAATGAAATGACCACAATTTTCTCCAAAACTATAACAGATGCAAACTTGTCCTGTGTGGTGGAGATGAGATTTGATAAAGTAAGTGGAAATCCAGTAAAAGTTTCATTTGGCTACTTTGCACTCTCGAGATAATCGTCACCATGTGCCAAATGCAATATAATAGCAATCTGAACACATTCGCGCATAAATGAAATGACCACAATTTTCTCCAAAACTATAACAGATGCAAACTTGTCCTGTGTGGTGGAGATGAGATTTGATAAAGTAAGTGGAAATCCAGTAAAAGTTTCATTTGGCTACTTTGCACTCTCGAGATAATCGTCACCATGTGCCAAATGCAATATAATAGCAATCTGAACACATTCGCGCATAAATGAAATGACCACAATTTTCTCCAAAACTATAACAGATGCAAACTTGTCCTGTGTGGTGGAGATGAGATTTGATAAAGTAAGTGGAAATCTAGTAAAAGTTTCATTTGGCTACTTTGCACTCTCGAGATAATCATCACCATGTGCCAAATGCAATATAATAGCAATCTGAACACATTCGCGCATAAATGAAATGACCACAATTTTCTCCAAAACTATAACAGATGCAAACTTGACTGTGTGGTGGAGATGAGATTTGATAAAGTAAGTGGAAATCCAGTAAAAGTTTCATTTGGCTACTTTGCACTCTCGAGATAATCGTCACCATGTGCCAAATGCAATATAATAGCAATCTGAACACATTCGCGCATAAATGAAATGACCACAATTTTCTCCAAAACTATAACAGATGCAAACTTGTCCTGTGTGGTGATGAGATTTGATAAAGTAAGTGGAAATCCAGTAAAAGTTTCATTTGGCTACTTTTCACTCTCGAGATAATCGTCACCATGTGCCAAATGCAATATAATAGCAATCTGAACACATTCGCGCATAAATGAAATGACCACAATTTTCTCCAAAACTATAACAGATGCAAACTTGTCCTGTGTGGTGGAGATGAGATTTGATAAAGTAAGTGGAAATCCAGTAAAAGTTTCATTTGGCTACTTTGCACTCTCGAGATAATCGTCACCATGTGCCAAATGCAATATAATAGCAATCTGAACACATTCGCGCATAAATGAAATGACCACAATTTTCTCCAAAACTATAACAGATGCAAACTTGTCCTGTGTGGTGGAGATGAGATTTGATAAAGTAAGTGGAAATCCAGTAAAAGTTTCATTTGGCTACTTTGCACATCTCAAGATAATCGTCACCATGTGCCAAATGCAATATAATAGCAATCTGAACACATTCGCGCATAAATGAAATGACCACAATTTTCTCCAAAACTATAACAGATGCAAACTTGACTGTGTGGTGGAGATGAGATTTGATAAAGTAAGTGGAAATCCAGTAAAAGTTTCATTTGGCTACTTTGCACTCTCGAGATAATCGTCACCATGTGCCAAATGCAATATAATAGCAATCTGAACACATTCGCGCATAAATGAAATGACCACAATTTTCTCCAAAACTATAACAGATGCAAACTTGTCCTGTGTGGTGGAGATGAGATTTGATAAAGTAAGTGGAAATCCAGTAAAAGTTTCATTTGGCTACTTTGCACTCTCGAGATAATCGTCACCATGTGCCAAATGCAATATAATAGCAATCTGAACACATTCGCGCATAAATGAAATGACCACAATTTTCTCCAAAACTATAACAGATGCAAACTTGTCCTGTGTGGTGGAGATGAGATTTGATAAAGTAAGTGGAAATCCAGTAAAAGTTTCATTTGGCTACTTTTCACTCTCGAGATAATCGTCACCATGTGCCAAATGCAATATAATAGCAATCTGAACACATTCGCGCATAAATGAAATGACCACAATTTTCTCCAAAACTATAACAGATGCAAACTTGTCCTGTGTGGTGGAGATGAGATTTGATAAAGTAAGTGGAAATCCAGTAAAAGTTTCATTTGGCTACTTTGCACTCTCGAGATAATCGTCACCATGTGCCAAATGCAATAAAATAGCAATCTGAACACATTCGCGCATAAATGAAATGACCACAATTTTCTCCAAAACTATAACAGATGCAAACTTGTCCTGTGTGGTGGAGATGAGATTTGATAAAGTAAGTGGAAATCTAGTAAAAGTTTCATTTGGCTACTTTGCACTCTCGAGATAATCGTCACCATGTGCCAAATGCAATATAATAGCAATCTGAACACATTCGCGCATAAATGAAATGACCACAATTTTCTCCAAAACTATAACTGATGCAAACTTGACTGTGTGGTGGAGATGAGATTTGATAAAGTAAGTGGAAATCCAGTAAAAGTTTCATTTGGCTACTTTGCACTCTCGAGATAATCGTCACCATGTGCCAAATGCAATATAATAGCAATCTGAACACATTCGCGCATAAATGAAATGACCACAATTTTCTCCAAAACTATAACAGATGCAAACTTGTCCTGTGTGGTGATGAGATTTGATAAAGTAAGTGGAAATCCAGTAAAAGTTTCATTTGGCTACTTTGCACTCTCGAGATAATCGTCACCATGTGCCAAATGCAATATAATAGCAATCTGAACACATTCGCGCATAAATGAAATGACCACAATTTTCTCCAAAACTATAACAGATGCAAACTTGTCCTGTGTGGTGGAGATGAGATTTGATAAAGTAAGTGGAAATCCAGTAAAAGTTTCATTTAGCTACTTTGCACTCTCGAGATAATCGTCACCATGTGCCAAATGCAATATAATAGCAATCTGAACACATTCGCGCATAAATGAAATGACCACAATTTTCTCCAAAACTATAACAGATGCAAACTTGTCCTGTGTGGTGGAGATGAGATTTGATAAAGTAAGTGGAAATCCAGTAAAAGTTTCATTTGGCTACTTTGCACTCTCGAGATAATCGTCACCATTTGCCAAATGCAATATAATAGCAATCTGAACACATTCGCGCATAAATGAAATGACCACAATTTTCTCCAAAACTATAACAGATGCAAACTTGTCCTGTGTGGTGGAGATGAGATTTGATAAAGTAAGTGGAAATCCAGTAAAAGTTTCATTTGGCTACTTTGCACTCTCGAGATAATCGTTACCATGTGCCAAATGCAATATAATAGCAATCTGAACACATTCGCGCATAAATGAAATGACCACAATTTTCTCCAAAACTATAACAGATGCAAACTTGTCCTGTGTGGTGGAGATGAGATTTGATAAAGTAAGTGGAAATCCAGTAAAAGTTTCATTTGGCTACTTTGCACTCTCGAGATAATCGTCACCATGTGCCAAATGCAATATAATAGCAATCTGAACACATTCGCGCATAAATGAAATGACCACAATTTTCTCCAAAACTATAACAGATGCAAACTTGTCCTGTGTGGTGGAGATGAGATTTGATAAAGTAAGTGGAAATCCAGTAAAAGTTTCATTTGGCTACTTTGCACTCTCGAGATAATCGTCACCATGTGCCAAATGCAATATAATAGCAATCTGAACACATTCGCGGATAAATGAAATGACCACAATTTTCTCCAAAACTATAACAGATGTAAACTTGTCCTGTGTGGTGGAGATGAGATTTGATAAAGTAAGTGGAAATCCAGTTAAAGTTTCATTTGGCTACTTTGCACTCTCGAGATAATCGTCACCATGTGCCAAATGCAATATAATAGCAATCTGAACACATTCGCGCATAAATGAAATGACCACAATTTTCTCCAAAACTATAACAGATGCAAACTTGTCCTGTGTGGTGGAGATGAGATTTGATAAAGTAAGTGGAAATCCAGTAAAAGTTTCATTTGGCTACTTTGCACTCTCGAGATAATCGTCACCATGTGCCAAATGCAATATAATAGCAATCTGAACACATTCGCGCATAAATGAAATGACCACAATTTTCTCCAAAACTATAACAGATGCAAACTTGTCCTGTGTGGTGGAGATGAGATTTGATAAAGTAAGTGGAAATCCAGTAAAAGTTTCATTTAGCTACTTTGCACTCTCGAGATAATCGTCACCATGTGCCAAATGCAATATAATAGCAATCTGAACACATTCGCGCATAAATGAAATGACCACAATTTTCTCCAAAACTATAACAGATGCAAACTTGTCCTGTGTGGTGGAGATGAGATTTGATAAAGTAAGTGGAAATCCAGTAAAAGTTTCATTTGGCTACTTTGCACTCTCGAGATAATCGTCACCATGTGCCAAATGCAATATAATAGCAATCTGAACACATTCGCGCATAAATGAAATGACCACAAATTTCTCCAAAACTATAACACATGCAAACTTGTCCTGTGTGGTGGAGATGAGATTTGATAAAGTAAGTGGAAATCCAGTAAAAGTTTCATTTGGCTACTTTGCACTCTCGAGATAATCGTCACCATGTGCCAAATGCAATATAATAGCAATCTGAACACATTCGCGCATAAATGAAATGACCACAATTTTCTCCAAAACTATAACAGATGCAAACTTGTCCTGTGTGGTGGAGATGAGATTTGATAAAGTAAGTGGAAATCCAGTAAAAGTTTCATTTGGCTACTTTGCACTCTCGAGATAATCGTCACCATGTGCCAAATGCAATATAATAGCAATCTGAACACATTCGCGCATAAATGAAATGACCACAATTTTCTCCAAAACTATAACAGATGCAAACTTGTCCTGTGTGGTGGAGATGAGATTTGATAAAGTAAGTGGAAATCCAGTAAAAGTTTCATTTGGCTACTTTGCACTCTCAAGATAATCGTCACCATGTGCCAAATGCAATATAATAGCAATCTGAACACATTCGCGCATAAATGAAATGACCACAATTTTCTCCAAAACTATAACAGATGCAAACTTGACTGTGTGGTGGAGATGAGATTTGATAAAGTAAGTGGAAATCCAGTAAAAGTTTCATTTGGCTACTTTGCACTCTCGAGATAATCGTCACCATGTGCCAAATGCAATATAATAGCAATCTGAACACATTCGCGCATAAATGAAATGACCACAATTTTCTCCAAAACTATAACAGATGCAAACTTGTCCTGTGTGGTGGAGATGAGATTTGATAAAGTAAGTGGAAATCCAGTAAAAGTTTAATTTGGCTACTTTTCACTCTCGAGATAATCGTCACCATGTGCCAAATGCAATATAATAGCAATCTGAACACATTCGCGCATAAATGAAATGACCACAATTTTCTCCAAAACTATAACAGATGCAAACTTGTCCTGTGTGGTGGAGATGAGATTTGATAAAGTAAGTGGAAATCCAGTAAAAGTTTCATTTGGCTACTTTGCACTCTCGAGATAATCGTCACCATGTGCCAAATGCAATAAAATAGCAATCTGAACACATTCGCGCATAAATGAAATGACCACAATTTTCTCCAAAACTATAACAGATGCAAACTTGTCCTGTGTGGTGGAGATGAGATTTGATAAAGTAAGTGGAAATCTAGTAAAAGTTTCATTTGGCTACTTTGCACTCTCGAGATAATCATCACCATGTGCCAAATGCAATATAATAGCAATCTGAACACATTCGCGCATAAATGAAATGACCACAATTTTCTCCAAAACTATAACAGATGCAAACTTGACTGTGTGGTGGAGATGAGATTTGATAAAGTAAGTGGAAATCCAGTAAAAGTTTCATTTGGCTACTTTGCACTCTCGAGATAATCGTCACCATGTGCCAAATGCAATATAATAGCAATCTGAACACATTCGCGCATAAATGAAATGACCACAATTTTCTCCAAAACTATAACAGATGCAAACTTGTCCTGTGTGGTGATGAGATTTGATAAAGTAAGTGGAAATCCAGTAAAAGTTTCATTTGGCTACTTTTCACTCTCGAGATAATCGTCACCATGTGCCAAATGCAATATAATAGCAATCTGAACACATTCGCGCATAAATGAAATGACCACAATTTTCTCCAAAACTATAACAGATGCAAACTTGTCCTGTGTGGTGGAGATGAGATTTGATAAAGTAAGTGGAAATCCAGTAAAAGTTTCATTTGGCTACTTTGCACTCTCGAGATAATCGTCACCATGTGCCAAATGCAATATAATAGCAATCTGAACACATTCGCGCATAAATGAAATGACCACAATTTTCTCCAAAACTATAACAGATGCAAACTTGTCCTGTGTGGTGGAGATGAGATTTGATAAAGTAAGTGGAAATCCAGTAAAAGTTTCATTTGGCTACTTTGCACATCTCAAGATAATCGTCACCATGTGCCAAATGCAATATAATAGCAATCTGAACACATTCGCGCATAAATGAAATGACCACAATTTTCTCCAAAACTATAACAGATGCAAACTTGACTGTGTGGTGGAGATGAGATTTGATAAAGTAAGTGGAAATCCAGTAAAAGTTTCATTTGGCTACTTTGCACTCTCGAGATAATCGTCACCATGTGCCAAATGCAATATAATAGCAATCTGAACACATTCGCGCATAAATGAAATGACCACAATTTTCTCCAAAACTATAACAGATGCAAACTTGTCCTGTGTGGTGGAGATGAGATTTGATAAAGTAAGTGGAAATCCAGTAAAAGTTTCATTTGGCTACTTTGCACTCTCGAGATAATCGTCACCATGTGCCAAATGCAATATAATAGCAATCTGAACACATTCGCGCATAAATGAAATGACCACAATTTTCTCCAAAACTATAACAGATGCAAACTTGTCCTGTGTGGTGGAGATGAGATTTGATAAAGTAAGTGGAAATCCAGTAAAAGTTTCATTTGGCTACTTTTCACTCTCGAGATAATCGTCACCATGTGCCAAATGCAATATAATAGCAATCTGAACACATTCGCGCATAAATGAAATGACCACAATTTTCTCCAAAACTATAACAGATGCAAACTTGTCCTGTGTGGTGGAGATGAGATTTGATAAAGTAAGTGGAAATCCAGTAAAAGTTTCATTTGGCTACTTTGCACTCTCGAGATAATCGTCACCATGTGCCAAATGCAATAAAATAGCAATCTGAACACATTCGCGCATAAATGAAATGACCACAATTTTCTCCAAAACTATAACAGATGCAAACTTGTCCTGTGTGGTGGAGATGAGATTTGATAAAGTAAGTGGAAATCTAGTAAAAGTTTCATTTGGCTACTTTGCACTCTCGAGATAATCGTCACCATGTGCCAAATGCAATATAATAGCAATCTGAACACATTCGCGCATAAATGAAATGACCACAATTTTCTCCAAAACTATAACTGATGCAAACTTGACTGTGTGGTGGAGATGAGATTTGATAAAGTAAGTGGAAATCCAGTAAAAGTTTCATTTGGCTACTTTGCACTCTCGAGATAATCGTCACCATGTGCCAAATGCAATATAATAGCAATCTGAACACATTCGCGCATAAATGAAATGACCACAATTTTCTCCAAAACTATAACAGATGCAAACTTGTCCTGTGTGGTGATGAGATTTGATAAAGTAAGTGGAAATCCAGTAAAAGTTTCATTTGGCTACTTTGCACTCTCGAGATAATCGTCACCATGTGCCAAATGCAATATAATAGCAATCTGAACACATTCGCGCATAAATGAAATGACCACAATTTTCTCCAAAACTATAACAGATGCAAACTTGTCCTGTGTGGTGGAGATGAGATTTGATAAAGTAAGTGGAAATCCAGTAAAAGTTTCATTTAGCTACTTTGCACTCTCGAGATAATCGTCACCATGTGCCAAATGCAATATAATAGCAATCTGAACACATTCGCGCATAAATGAAATGACCACAATTTTCTCCAAAACTATAACAGATGCAAACTTGTCCTGTGTGGTGGAGATGAGATTTGATAAAGTAAGTGGAAATCCAGTAAAAGTTTCATTTGGCTACTTTGCACTCTCGAGATAATCGTCACCATTTGCCAAATGCAATATAATAGCAATCTGAACACATTCGCGCATAAATGAAATGACCACAATTTTCTCCAAAACTATAACAGATGCAAACTTGTCCTGTGTGGTGGAGATGAGATTTGATAAAGTAAGTGGAAATCCAGTAAAAGTTTCATTTGGCTACTTTGCACTCTCGAGATAATCGTCACCATGTGCCAAATGCAATATAATAGCAATCTGAACACATTCGCGCATAAATGAAATGACCACAATTTTCTCCAAAACTATAACAGATGCAAACTTGTCCTGTGTGGTGGAGATGAGATTTGATAAAGTAAGTGGAAATCCAGTAAAAGTTTCATTTGGCTACTTTGCACTCTCGAGATAATCGTCACCATGTGCCAAATGCAATATAATAGCAATCTGAACACATTCGCGCATAAATGAAATGACCACAATTTTCTCCAAAACTATAACAGATGCAAACTTGTCCTGTGTGGTGGAGATGAGATTTGATAAAGTAAGTGGAAATCCAGTAAAAGTTTCATTTGGCTACTTTGCACTCTCAAGATAATCGTCACCATGTGCCAAATGCAATATAATAGCAATCTGAACACATTCGCGCATAAATGAAATGACCACAATTTTCTCCAAAACTATAACAGATGCAAACTTGACTGTGTGGTGGAGATGAGATTTGATAAAGTAAGTGGAAATCCAGTAAAAGTTTCATTTGGCTACTTTGCACTCTCGAGATAATCGTCACCATGTGCCAAATGCAATATAATAGCAATCTGAACACATTCGCGCATAAATGAAATGACCACAATTTTCTCCAAAACTATAACAGATGCAAACTTGTCCTGTGTGGTGGAGATGAGATTTGATAAAGTAAGTGGAAATCCAGTAAAAGTTTCATTTGGCTACTTTGCACTCTCGAGATAATCGTCACCATGTGCCAAATGCAATATAATAGCAATCTGAACACATTCGCGCATAAATGAAATGACCACAATTTTCTCCAAAACTATAACAGATGCAAACTTGTCCTGTGTGGTGGAGATGAGATTTGATAAAGTAAGTGGAAATCCAGTAAAAGTTTCATTTGGCTACTTTTCACTCTCGAGATAATCGTCACCATGTGCCAAATGCAATATAATAGCAATCTGAACACATTCGCGCATAAATGAAATGACCACAATTTTCTCCAAAACTATAACAGATGCAAACTTGTCCTGTGTGGTGGAGATGAGATTTGATAAAGTAAGTGGAAATCCAGTAAAAGTTTCATTTGGCTACTTTGCACTCTCGAGATAATCGTCACCATGTGCCAAATGCAATATAATAGCAATCTGAACACATTCGCGCATAAATGAAATGACCACAATTTTCTCCAAAACTATAACAGATGCAAACTTGTCCTGTGTGGTGGAGATGAGATTTGATAAAGTAAGTGGAAATCCAGTAAAAGTTTCATTTGGCTACTTTGCACTCTCGAGATAATCGTCACCATGTGCCAAATGCAATATAATAGCAATCTGAACACATTCGCGCATAAATGAAATGACCACAATTTTCTCCAAAACTATAACAGATGCAAACTTGTCCTGTGTGGTGGAGATGAGATTTGATAAAGTAAGTGGAAATCTAGTAAAAGTTTCATTTGGCTACTTTGCACTCTCGAGATAATCATCACCATGTGCCAAATGCAATATAATAGCAATCTGAACACATTCGCGCATAAATGAAATGACCACAATTTTCTCCAAAACTATAACAGATGCAAACTTGACTGTGTGGTGGAGATGAGATTTGATAAAGTAAGTGGAAATCCAGTAAAAGTTTCATTTGGCTACTTTGCACTCTCGAGATAATCGTCACCATGTGCCAAATGCAATATAATAGCAATCTGAACACATTCGCGCATAAATGAAATGACCACAATTTTCTCCAAAACTATAACAGATGCAAACTTGTCCTGTGTGGTGATGAGATTTGATAAAGTAAGTGGAAATCCAGTAAAAGTTTCATTTGGCTACTTTTCACTCTCGAGATAATCGTCACCATGTGCCAAATGCAATATAATAGCAATCTGAACACATTCGCGCATAAATGAAATGACCACAATTTTCTCCAAAACTATAACAGATGCAAACTTGTCCTGTGTGGTGGAGATGAGATTTGATAAAGTAAGTGGAAATCCAGTAAAAGTTTCATTTGGCTACTTTGCACTCTCGAGATAATCGTCACCATGTGCCAAATGCAATATAATAGCAATCTGAACACATTCGCGCATAAATGAAATGACCACAATTTTCTCCAAAACTATAACAGATGCAAACTTGTCCTGTGTGGTGGAGATGAGATTTGATAAAGTAAGTGGAAATCCAGTAAAAGTTTCATTTGGCTACTTTGCACATCTCAAGATAATCGTCACCATGTGCCAAATGCAATATAATAGCAATCTGAACACATTCGCGCATAAATGAAATGACCACAATTTTCTCCAAAACTATAACAGATGCAAACTTGACTGTGTGGTGGAGATGAGATTTGATAAAGTAAGTGGAAATCCAGTAAAAGTTTCATTTGGCTACTTTGCACTCTCGAGATAATCGTCACCATGTGCCAAATGCAATATAATAGCAATCTGAACACATTCGCGCATAAATGAAATGACCACAATTTTCTCCAAAACTATAACAGATGCAAACTTGTCCTGTGTGGTGGAGATGAGATTTGATAAAGTAAGTGGAAATCCAGTAAAAGTTTCATTTGGCTACTTTGCACTCTCGAGATAATCGTCACCATGTGCCAAATGCAATATAATAGCAATCTGAACACATTCGCGCATAAATGAAATGACCACAATTTTCTCCAAAACTATAACAGATGCAAACTTGTCCTGTGTGGTGGAGATGAGATTTGATAAAGTAAGTGGAAATCCAGTAAAAGTTTCATTTGGCTACTTTTCACTCTCGAGATAATCGTCACCATGTGCCAAATGCAATATAATAGCAATCTGAACACATTCGCGCATAAATGAAATGACCACAATTTTCTCCAAAACTATAACAGATGCAAACTTGTCCTGTGTGGTGGAGATGAGATTTGATAAAGTAAGTGGAAATCCAGTAAAAGTTTCATTTGGCTACTTTGCACTCTCGAGATAATCGTCACCATGTGCCAAATGCAATAAAATAGCAATCTGAACACATTCGCGCATAAATGAAATGACCACAATTTTCTCCAAAACTATAACAGATGCAAACTTGTCCTGTGTGGTGGAGATGAGATTTGATAAAGTAAGTGGAAATCTAGTAAAAGTTTCATTTGGCTACTTTGCACTCTCGAGATAATCGTCACCATGTGCCAAATGCAATATAATAGCAATCTGAACACATTCGCGCATAAATGAAATGACCACAATTTTCTCCAAAACTATAACTGATGCAAACTTGACTGTGTGGTGGAGATGAGATTTGATAAAGTAAGTGGAAATCCAGTAAAAGTTTCATTTGGCTACTTTGCACTCTCGAGATAATCGTCACCATGTGCCAAATGCAATATAATAGCAATCTGAACACATTCGCGCATAAATGAAATGACCACAATTTTCTCCAAAACTATAACAGATGCAAACTTGTCCTGTGTGGTGATGAGATTTGATAAAGTAAGTGGAAATCCAGTAAAAGTTTCATTTGGCTACTTTGCACTCTCGAGATAATCGTCACCATGTGCCAAATGCAATATAATAGCAATCTGAACACATTCGCGCATAAATGAAATGACCACAATTTTCTCCAAAACTATAACAGATGCAAACTTGTCCTGTGTGGTGGAGATGAGATTTGATAAAGTAAGTGGAAATCCAGTAAAAGTTTCATTTAGCTACTTTGCACTCTCGAGATAATCGTCACCATGTGCCAAATGCAATATAATAGCAATCTGAACACATTCGCGCATAAATGAAATGACCACAATTTTCTCCAAAACTATAACAGATGCAAACTTGTCCTGTGTGGTGGAGATGAGATTTGATAAAGTAAGTGGAAATCCAGTAAAAGTTTCATTTGGCTACTTTGCACTCTCGAGATAATCGTCACCATTTGCCAAATGCAATATAATAGCAATCTGAACACATTCGCGCATAAATGAAATGACCACAATTTTCTCCAAAACTATAACAGATGCAAACTTGTCCTGTGTGGTGGAGATGAGATTTGATAAAGTAAGTGGAAATCCAGTAAAAGTTTCATTTGGCTACTTTGCACTCTCGAGATAATCGTCACCATGTGCCAAATGCAATATAATAGCAATCTGAACACATTCGCGCATAAATGAAATGACCACAATTTTCTCCAAAACTATAACAGATGCAAACTTGTCCTGTGTGGTGGAGATGAGATTTGATAAAGTAAGTGGAAATCCAGTAAAAGTTTCATTTGGCTACTTTGCACTCTCGAGATAATCGTCACCATGTGCCAAATGCAATATAATAGCAATCTGAACACATTCGCGCATAAATGAAATGACCACAATTTTCTCCAAAACTATAACAGATGCAAACTTGTCCTGTGTGGTGGAGATGAGATTTGATAAAGTAAGTGGAAATCCAGTAAAAGTTTCATTTGGCTACTTTGCACTCTCAAGATAATCGTCACCATGTGCCAAATGCAATATAATAGCAATCTGAACACATTCGCGCATAAATGAAATGACCACAATTTTCTCCAAAACTATAACAGATGCAAACTTGACTGTGTGGTGGAGATGAGATTTGATAAAGTAAGTGGAAATCCAGTAAAAGTTTCATTTGGCTACTTTGCACTCTCGAGATAATCGTCACCATGTGCCAAATGCAATATAATAGCAATCTGAACACATTCGCGCATAAATGAAATGACCACAATTTTCTCCAAAACTATAACAGATGCAAACTTGTCCTGTGTGGTGGAGATGAGATTTGATAAAGTAAGTGGAAATCCAGTAAAAGTTTCATTTGGCTACTTTGCACTCTCGAGATAATCGTCACCATGTGCCAAATGCAATATAATAGCAATCTGAACACATTCGCGCATAAATGAAATGACCACAATTTTCTCCAAAACTATAACAGATGCAAACTTGTCCTGTGTGGTGGAGATGAGATTTGATAAAGTAAGTGGAAATCCAGTAAAAGTTTCATTTGGCTACTTTTCACTCTCGAGATAATCGTCACCATGTGCCAAATGCAATATAATAGCAATCTGAACACATTCGCGCATAAATGAAATGACCACAATTTTCTCCAAAACTATAACAGATGCAAACTTGTCCTGTGTGGTGGAGATGAGATTTGATAAAGTAAGTGGAAATCCAGTAAAAGTTTCATTTGGCTACTTTGCACTCTCGAGATAATCGTCACCATGTGCCAAATGCAATATAATAGCAATCTGAACACATTCGCGCATAAATGAAATGACCACAATTTTCTCCAAAACTATAACAGATGCAAACTTGTCCTGTGTGGTGGAGATGAGATTTGATAAAGTAAGTGGAAATCCAGTAAAAGTTTCATTTGGCTACTTTTCACTCTCGAGATAATCGTCACCATGTGCCAAATGCAATATAATAGCAATCTGAACACATTCGCGCATAAATGAAATGACCACAATTTTCTCCAAAACTATAACAGATGCAAACTTGTCCTGTGTGGTGGAGATGAGATTTGATAAAGTAAGTGGAAATCCAGTAAAAGTTTCATTTGGCTACTTTGCACTCTCGAGATAATCGTCACCATGTGCCAAATGCAATAAAATAGCAATCTGAACACATTCGCGCATAAATGAAATGACCACAATTTTCTCCAAAACTATAACAGATGCAAACTTGTCCTGTGTGGTGGAGATGAGATTTGATAAAGTAAGTGGAAATCTAGTAAAAGTTTCATTTGGCTACTTTGCACTCTCGAGATAATCGTCACCATGTGCCAAATGCAATATAATAGCAATCTGAACACATTCGCGCATAAATGAAATGACCACAATTTTCTCCAAAACTATAACAGATGCAAACTTGACTGTGTGGTGGAGATGAGATTTGATAAAGTAAGTGGAAATCCAGTAAAAGTTTCATTTGGCTACTTTGCACTCTCGAGATAATCGTCACCATGTGCCAAATGCAATATAATAGCAATCTGAACACATTCGCGCATAAATGAAATGACCACAATTTTCTCCAAAACTATAACAGATGCAAACTTGTCCTGTGTGGTGATGAGATTTGATAAAGTAAGTGGAAATCCAGTAAAAGTTTCATTTGGCTACTTTTCACTCTCGAGATAATCGTCACCATGTGCCAAATGCAATATAATAGCAATCTGAACACATTCGCGCATAAATGAAATGACCACAATTTTCTCCAAAACTATAACAGATGCAAACTTGTCCTGTGTGGTGGAGATGAGATTTGATAAAGTAAGTGGAAATCCAGTAAAAGTTTCATTTGGCTACTTTGCACTCTCGAGATAATCGTCACCATGTGCCAAATGCAATATAATAGCAATCTGAACACATTCGCGCATAAATGAAATGACCACAATTTTCTCCAAAACTATAACAGATGCAAACTTGTCCTGTGTGGTGGAGATGAGATTTGATAAAGTAAGTGGAAATCTAGTAAAAGTTTCATTTGGCTACTTTGCACTCTCGAGATAATCGTCACCATGTGCCAAATGCAATATAATAGCAATCTGAACACATTCGCGCATAAATGAAATGACCACAATTTTCTCCAAAACTATAACAGATGCAAACTTGTCCTGTGTGGTGGAGATGAGATTTGATAAAGTAAGTGGAAATCCAGTAAAAGTTTCATTTGGCTACTTTGCACTCTCGAGATAATCGTCACCATGTGCCAAATGCAATATAATAGCAATCTGAACACATTCGCGCATAAATGAAATGACCACAATTTTCTCCAAAACTGTAACAGATGCAAACTTGTCCTGTGTGGTGGAGATGAGATTTGATAAAGTAAGTGGAAATCCAGTAAAAGTTTCATTTGGCTACTTTGCACTCTCGAGATAATCGTCACCATGTGCCAAATGCAATATAATAGCAATCTGAACACATTCGCGCATAAATGAAATGACCACAATTTTCTCCAAAACTATAACAGATGCAAACTTGTCCTGTGTGGTGGAGATGAGATTTGATAAAGTAAGTGGAAATCCAGTAAAAGTTTCATTTGGCTACTTTGCACTCTCGAGATAATCGTCACCATGTGCCAAATGCAATATAATAGCAATCTGAACACATTCGCGCATAAATGAAATGACCACAATTTTCTCCAAAACTATAAAAGATGCAAACTTGTCCTGTGTGGTGGAGATGAGATTTAATAAAGTAAGTGGAAATCCAGTAAAAGTTTCATTTGGCTACTTTGCACTCTCGAGATAATCGTCACCATGTGCCAAATGCAATGTAATAGCAATCTGAACACATTCGCGCATAAATGAAATGACCACAATTTTCTCCAAAACTATAACAGATGCAAACTTGTCCTGTGTGGTGGAGATGAGATTTGATAAAGTAAGTGGAAATCCAGTAAAAGTTTCATTTGGCTACTTTGCACTCTCGAGATAATCGTCACCATGTGCCAAATGCAATAAAATAGCAATCTGAACACATTCGCGCATAAATGAAATGACCACAATTTTCTCCAAAACTATAACAGATGCAAACTTGTCCTGTGTGGTGGAGATGAGATTTGATAAAGTAAGTGGAAATCTAGTAAAAGTTTCATTTGGCTACTTTGCACTCTCGAGATAATCGTCACCATGTGCCAAATGCAATATAATAGCAATCTGAACACATTCGCGCATAAATGAAATGACCACAATTTTCTCCAAAACTATAACAGATGCAAACTTGTCCTGTGTGGTGGAGATGAGATTTGATAAAGTAAGTGGAAATCCAGTAAAAGTTTCATTTGGCTACTTTGCACTCTCGAGATAATCGTCACCATGTGCCAAATGCAATATAATAGCAATCTGAACACATTCGCGCATAAATGAAATGACCACAATTTTCTCCAAAACTATAACAGATGCAAACTTGTCCTGTGTGGTGATGAGATTTGATAAAGTAAGTGGAAATCCAGTAAAAGTTTCATTTGGCTACTTTTCACTCTCGAGATAATCGTCACCATGTGCCAAATGCAATATAATAGCAATCTGAACACATTCGCGCATAAATGAAATGACCACAATTTTCTCCAAAACTATAACAGATGCAAACTTGTCCTGTGTGGTGGAGATGAGATTTGATAAAGTAAGTGGAAATCCAGTAAAAGTTTCATTTGGCTACTTTGCACTCTCGAGATAATCGTCACCATGTGCCAAATGCAATATAATAGCAATCTGAACACATTCGCGCATAAATGAAATGACCACAATTTTCTCCAAAACTATAACAGATGCAAACTTGTCCTGTGTGGTGGAGATGAGATTTGATAAAGTAAGTGGAAATCTAGTAAAAGTTTCATTTGGCTACTTTGCACTCTCGAGATAATCGTCACCATGTGCCAAATGCAATATAATAGCAATCTGAACACATTCGCGCATAAATGAAATGACCACAATTTTCTCCAAAACTATAACAGATGCGAACTTGTCCTGTGTGGTGGAGATGAGATTTGATAAAGTAAGTGGAAATCCAGTAAAAGTTTCATTTGGCTACTTTGCACTCTCGAGATAATCGTCACCATGTGCCAAATGCAATATAATAGCAATCTGAACACATTCGCGCATAAATGAAATGACCACAATTTTCTCCAAAACTGTAACAGATGCAAACTTGTCCTGTGTGGTGGAGATGAGATTTGATAAAGTAAGTGGAAATCCAGTAAAAGTTTCATTTGGCTACTTTGCACTCTCGAGATAATCGTCACCATGTGCCAAATGCAATATAATAGCAATCTGAACACATTCGCGCATAAATGAAATGACCACAATTTTCTCCAAAACTATAACAGATGCAAACTTGTCCTGTGTGGTGGAGATGAGATTTGATAATGTAAGTGGAAATCCAGTAAAAGTTTCATTTGGCTACTTTGCACTCTCGAGATAATCGTCACCATGTGCCAAATGCAATATAATAGCAATCTGAACACATTCGCGCATAAATGAAATGACCACAATTTTCTCCAAAACTATAAAAGATGCAAACTTGTCCTGTGTGGTGGAGATGAGATTTAATAAAGTAAGTGGAAATCCAGTAAAAGTTTCATTTGGCTACTTTGCACTCTCGAGATAATCGTCACCATGTGCCAAATGCAATATAATAGCAATCTGAACACATTCGCGCATAAATGAAATGACCACAATTTTCTCCAAAACTATAACAGATGCAAACTTGTCCTGTGTGGTGATGAGATTTGATAAAGTAAGTGGAAATCCAGTAAAAGTTTCATTTGGCTACTTTGCACTCTCGAGATAATCGTCACCATGTGCCAAATGCAATATAATAGCAATCTGAACACATTCGCGCATAAATGAAATGACCACAATTTTCTCCAAAACTATAACAGATGCAAACTTGTCCTGTGTGGTGGAGATGAGATTTGATAAAGTAAGTGGAAATCCAGTTAAAGTTTCATTTGGCTACTTTGCACTCTCGAGATAATCGTCACCATGTGCCAAATGCAATATAATAGCAATCTGAACACATTCGCGCATAAATGAAATGACCACAATTTTCTCCAAAACTATAACAGATGCAAACTTGTCCTGTGTGGTGGAGATGAGATTTGATAAAGTAAGTGGAAATCCAGTAAAAGTTTCATTTGGCTACTTTGCACTCTCGAGATAATCGTCACCATGTGCCAAATGCAATATAATAGCAATCTGAACACATTCGCGCATAAATGAAATGACCACAATTTTCTCCAAAACTATAACAGATGCAAACTTGTCCTGTGTGGTGGAGATGAGATTTGATAAAGTAAGTGGAAATCTAGTAAAAGTTTCATTTGGCTACTTTGCACTCTCGAGATAATCGTCACCATGTGCCAAATGCAATATAATAGCAATCTGAACACATTCGCGCATAAATGAAATGACCACAATTTTCTCCAAAACTATAACAGATGCAAACTTGTCCTGTGTGGTGGAGATGAGATTTGATAAAGTAAGTGGAAATCCAGTAAAAGTTTCATTTGGCTACTTTGCACTCTCGAGATAATCGTCACCATGTGCCAAATGCAATATAATAGCAATCTGAACACATTCGCGCATAAATGAAATGACCACAATTTTCTCCAAAACTGTAACAGATGCAAACTTGTCCTGTGTGGTGGAGATGAGATTTGATAAAGTAAGTGGAAATCCAGTAAAAGTTTCATTTGGCTACTTTGCACTCTCGAGATAATCGTCACCATGTGCCAAATGCAATATAATAGCAATCTGAACACATTCGCGCATAAATGAAATGACCACAATTTTCTCCAAAACTATAACAGATGCAAACTTGTCCTGTGTGGTGGAGATGAGATTTGATAAAGTAAGTGGAAATCCAGTAAAAGTTTCATTTGGCTACTTTGCACTCTCGAGATAATCGTCACCATGTGCCAAATGCAATATAATAGCAATCTGAACACATTCGCGCATAAATGAAATGACCACAATTTTCTCCAAAACTATAAAAGATGCAAACTTGTCCTGTGTGGTGGAGATGAGATTTAATAAAGTAAGTGGAAATCCAGTAAAAGTTTCATTTGGCTACTTTGCACTCTCGAGATAATCGTCACCATGTGCCAAATGCAATGTAATAGCAATCTGAACACATTCGCGCATAAATGAAATGACCACAATTTTCTCCAAAACTATAACAGATGCAAACTTGTCCTGTGTGGTGGAGATGAGATTTGATAAAGTAAGTGGAAATCCAGTAAAAGTTTCATTTGGCTACTTTGCACTCTCGAGATAATCGTCACCATGTGCCAAATGCAATAAAATAGCAATCTGAACACATTCGCGCATAAATGAAATGACCACAATTTTCTCCAAAACTATAACAGATGCAAACTTGTCCTGTGTGGTGGAGATGAGATTTGATAAAGTAAGTGGAAATCTAGTAAAAGTTTCATTTGGCTACTTTGCACTCTCGAGATAATCGTCACCATGTGCCAAATGCAATATAATAGCAATCTGAACACATTCGCGCATAAATGAAATGACCACAATTTTCTCCAAAACTATAACAGATGCAAACTTGTCCTGTGTGGTGGAGATGAGATTTGATAAAGTAAGTGGAAATCCAGTAAAAGTTTCATTTGGCTACTTTGCACTCTCGAGATAATCGTCACCATGTGCCAAATGCAATATAATAGCAATCTGAACACATTCGCGCATAAATGAAATGACCACAATTTTCTCCAAAACTATAACAGATGCAAACTTGTCCTGTGTGGTGATGAGATTTGATAAAGTAAGTGGAAATCCAGTAAAAGTTTCATTTGGCTACTTTTCACTCTCGAGATAATCGTCACCATGTGCCAAATGCAATATAATAGCAATCTGAACACATTCGCGCATAAATGAAATGACCACAATTTTCTCCAAAACTATAACAGATGCAAACTTGTCCTGTGTGGTGGAGATGAGATTTGATAAAGTAAGTGGAAATCCAGTAAAAGTTTCATTTGGCTACTTTGCACTCTCGAGATAATCGTCACCATGTGCCAAATGCAATATAATAGCAATCTGAACACATTCGCGCATAAATGAAATGACCACAATTTTCTCCAAAACTATAACAGATGCAAACTTGTCCTGTGTGGTGGAGATGAGATTTGATAAAGTAAGTGGAAATCTAGTAAAAGTTTCATTTGGCTACTTTGCACTCTCGAGATAATCGTCACCATGTGCCAAATGCAATATAATAGCAATCTGAACACATTCGCGCATAAATGAAATGACCACAATTTTCTCCAAAACTATAACAGATGCGAACTTGTCCTGTGTGGTGGAGATGAGATTTGATAAAGTAAGTGGAAATCCAGTAAAAGTTTCATTTGGCTACTTTGCACTCTCGAGATAATCGTCACCATGTGCCAAATGCAATATAATAGCAATCTGAACACATTCGCGCATAAATGAAATGACCACAATTTTCTCCAAAACTGTAACAGATGCAAACTTGTCCTGTGTGGTGGAGATGAGATTTGATAAAGTAAGTGGAAATCCAGTAAAAGTTTCATTTGGCTACTTTGCACTCTCGAGATAATCGTCACCATGTGCCAAATGCAATATAATAGCAATCTGAACACATTCGCGCATAAATGAAATGACCACAATTTTCTCCAAAACTATAACAGATGCAAACTTGTCCTGTGTGGTGGAGATGAGATTTGATAATGTAAGTGGAAATCCAGTAAAAGTTTCATTTGGCTACTTTGCACTCTCGAGATAATCGTCACCATGTGCCAAATGCAATATAATAGCAATCTGAACACATTCGCGCATAAATGAAATGACCACAATTTTCTCCAAAACTATAAAAGATGCAAACTTGTCCTGTGTGGTGGAGATGAGATTTAATAAAGTAAGTGGAAATCCAGTAAAAGTTTCATTTGGCTACTTTGCACTCTCGAGATAATCGTCACCATGTGCCAAATGCAATATAATAGCAATCTGAACACATTCGCGCATAAATGAAATGACCACAATTTTCTCCAAAACTATAACAGATGCAAACTTGTCCTGTGTGGTGATGAGATTTGATAAAGTAAGTGGAAATCCAGTAAAAGTTTCATTTGGCTACTTTGCACTCTCGAGATAATCGTCACCATGTGCCAAATGCAATATAATAGCAATCTGAACACATTCGCGCATAAATGAAATGACCACAATTTTCTCCAGAACTATAACAGATGCAAACTTGTCCTGTGTGGTGGAGATGAGATTTGATAAAGTAAGTGGAAATCCAGTTAAAGTTTCATTTGGCTACTTTGCACTCTCGAGATAATCGTCACCATGTGCCAAATGCAATATAATAGCAATCTGAACACATTCGCGCATAAATGAAATGACCACAATTTTCTCCAAAACTATAACAGATGCAAACTTGTCCTGTGTGGTGGAGATGAGATTTGATAAAGTAAGTGGAAATCCAGTAAAAGTTTCATTTGGCTACTTTGCACTCTCGAGATAATCGTCACCATGTGCCAAATGCAATATAATAGCAATCTGAACACATTCGCGCATAAATGAAATGACCACAATTTTCTCCAAAACTATAACAGATGCAAACTTGTCCTGTGTGGTGGAGATGAGATTTGATAAAGTAAGTGGAAATCCAGTAAAAGTTTCATTTGGCTACTTTGCACTCTCGAGATAATCGTCACCATGTGCCAAATGCAATATAATAGCAATCTGAACACATTCGCTTATAAATGAAATGACCACAATTTTCTCCAAAACTATAACAGATGCAAACTTGTCCTGTGTGGTGGAGATGAGATTTGATAAAGTAAGTGGAAATCCAGTAAAAGTTTCATTTGGCTACTTTGCACTCTCGAGATAATCGTCACCATGTGCCAAATGCAATATAATAGCAATCTGAACACATTCGCGCATAAATGAAATGACCACAATTTTCTCCAAAACTATAACAGATGCGAACTTGTCCTGTGTGGTGGAGATGAGATTTGATAAAGTAAGTGGAAATCCAGTAAAAGTTTCATTTGGCTACTTTGCACTCTCGAGATAATCGTCACCATGTGCCAAATGCAATATAATAGCAATCTGAACACATTCGCGCATAAATGAAATGACCACAATTTTCTCCAAAACTGTAACAGATGCAAACTTGTCCTGTGTGGTGGAGATGAGATTTGATAAAGTAAGTGGAAATCCAGTAAAAGTTTCATTTGGCTACTTTGCACTCTCGAGATAATCGTCACCATGTGCCAAATGCAATATAATAGCAATCTGAACACATTCGCGCATAAATGAAATGACCACAATTTTCTCCAAAACTATAACAGATGCAAACTTGTCCTGTGTGGTGGAGATGAGATTTGATAATGTAAGTGGAAATCCAGTAAAAGTTTCATTTGGCTACTTTGCACTCTCGAGATAATCGTCACCATGTGCCAAATGCAATATAATAGCAATCTGAACACATTCGCGCATAAATGAAATGACCACAATTTTCTCCAAAACTATAAAAGATGCAAACTTGTCCTGTGTGGTGGAGATGAGATTTAATAAAGTAAGTGGAAATCCAGTAAAAGTTTCATTTGGCTACTTTGCACTCTCGAGATAATCGTCACCATGTGCCAAATGCAATATAATAGCAATCTGAACACATTCGCGCATAAATGAAATGACCACAATTTTCTCCAAAACTATAACAGATGCAAACTTGTCCTGTGTGGTGATGAGATTTGATAAAGTAAGTGGAAATCCAGTAAAAGTTTCATTTGGCTACTTTGCACTCTCGAGATAATCGTCACCATGTGCCAAATGCAATATAATAGCAATCTGAACACATTCGCGCATAAATGAAATGACCACAATTTTCTCCAAAACTATAACAGATGCAAACTTGTCCTGTGTGGTGGAGATGAGATTTGATAAAGTAAGTGGAAATCCAGTTAAAGTTTCATTTGGCTACTTTGCACTCTCGAGATAATCGTCACCATGTGCCAAATGCAATATAATAGCAATCTGAACACATTCGCGCATAAATGAAATGACCACAATTTTCTCCAAAACTATAACAGATGCAAACTTGTCCTGTGTGGTGGAGATGAGATTTGATAAAGTAAGTGGAAATCCAGTAAAAGTTTCATTTGGCTACTTTGCACTCTCGAGATAATCGTCACCATGTGCCAAATGCAATATAATAGCAATCTGAACACATTCGCGCATAAATGAAATGACCACAATTTTCTCCAAAACTATAACAGATGCAAACTTGTCCTGTGTGGTGGAGATGAGATTTGATAAAGTAAGTGGAAATCTAGTAAAAGTTTCATTTGGCTACTTTGCACTCTCGAGATAATCGTCACCATGTGCCAAATGCAATATAATAGCAATCTGAACACATTCGCGCATAAATGAAATGACCACAATTTTCTCCAAAACTATAACAGATGCAAACTTGTCCTGTGTGGTGGAGATGAGATTTGATAAAGTAAGTGGAAATCCAGTAAAAGTTTCATTTGGCTACTTTGCACTCTCGAGATAATCGTCACCATGTGCCAAATGCAATATAATAGCAATCTGAACACATTCGCGCATAAATGAAATGACCACAATTTTCTCCAAAACTGTAACAGATGCAAACTTGTCCTGTGTGGTGGAGATGAGATTTGATAAAGTAAGTGGAAATCCAGTAAAAGTTTCATTTGGCTACTTTGCACTCTCGAGATAATCGTCACCATGTGCCAAATGCAATATAATAGCAATCTGAACACATTCGCGCATAAATGAAATGACCACAATTTTCTCCAAAACTATAACAGATGCAAACTTGTCCTGTGTGGTGGAGATGAGATTTGATAAAGTAAGTGGAAATCCAGTAAAAGTTTCATTTGGCTACTTTGCACTCTCGAGATAATCGTCACCATGTGCCAAATGCAATATAATAGCAATCTGAACACATTCGCGCATAAATGAAATGACCACAATTTTCTCCAAAACTATAAAAGATGCAAACTTGTCCTGTGTGGTGGAGATGAGATTTAATAAAGTAAGTGGAAATCCAGTAAAAGTTTCATTTGGCTACTTTGCACTCTCGAGATAATCGTCACCATGTGCCAAATGCAATGTAATAGCAATCTGAACACATTCGCGCATAAATGAAATGACCACAATTTTCTCCAAAACTATAACAGATGCAAACTTGTCCTGTGTGGTGGAGATGAGATTTGATAAAGTAAGTGGAAATCCAGTAAAAGTTTCATTTGGCTACTTTGCACTCTCGAGATAATCGTCACCATGTGCCAAATGCAATAAAATAGCAATCTGAACACATTCGCGCATAAATGAAATGACCACAATTTTCTCCAAAACTATAACAGATGCAAACTTGTCCTGTGTGGTGGAGATGAGATTTGATAAAGTAAGTGGAAATCTAGTAAAAGTTTCATTTGGCTACTTTGCACTCTCGAGATAATCGTCACCATGTGCCAAATGCAATATAATAGCAATCTGAACACATTCGCGCATAAATGAAATGACCACAATTTTCTCCAAAACTATAACAGATGCAAACTTGTCCTGTGTGGTGGAGATGAGATTTGATAAAGTAAGTGGAAATCCAGTAAAAGTTTCATTTGGCTACTTTGCACTCTCGAGATAATCGTCACCATGTGCCAAATGCAATATAATAGCAATCTGAACACATTCGCGCATAAATGAAATGACCACAATTTTCTCCAAAACTATAACAGATGCAAACTTGTCCTGTGTGGTGATGAGATTTGATAAAGTAAGTGGAAATCCAGTAAAAGTTTCATTTGGCTACTTTTCACTCTCGAGATAATCGTCACCATGTGCCAAATGCAATATAATAGCAATCTGAACACATTCGCGCATAAATGAAATGACCACAATTTTCTCCAAAACTATAACAGATGCAAACTTGTCCTGTGTGGTGGAGATGAGATTTGATAAAGTAAGTGGAAATCCAGTAAAAGTTTCATTTGGCTACTTTGCACTCTCGAGATAATCGTCACCATGTGCCAAATGCAATATAATAGCAATCTGAACACATTCGCGCATAAATGAAATGACCACAATTTTCTCCAAAACTATAACAGATGCAAACTTGTCCTGTGTGGTGGAGATGAGATTTGATAAAGTAAGTGGAAATCTAGTAAAAGTTTCATTTGGCTACTTTGCACTCTCGAGATAATCGTCACCATGTGCCAAATGCAATATAATAGCAATCTGAACACATTCGCGCATAAATGAAATGACCACAATTTTCTCCAAAACTATAACAGATGCGAACTTGTCCTGTGTGGTGGAGATGAGATTTGATAAAGTAAGTGGAAATCCAGTAAAAGTTTCATTTGGCTACTTTGCACTCTCGAGATAATCGTCACCATGTGCCAAATGCAATATAATAGCAATCTGAACACATTCGCGCATAAATGAAATGACCACAATTTTCTCCAAAACTGTAACAGATGCAAACTTGTCCTGTGTGGTGGAGATGAGATTTGATAAAGTAAGTGGAAATCCAGTAAAAGTTTCATTTGGCTACTTTGCACTCTCGAGATAATCGTCACCATGTGCCAAATGCAATATAATAGCAATCTGAACACATTCGCGCATAAATGAAATGACCACAATTTTCTCCAAAACTATAACAGATGCAAACTTGTCCTGTGTGGTGGAGATGAGATTTGATAATGTAAGTGGAAATCCAGTAAAAGTTTCATTTGGCTACTTTGCACTCTCGAGATAATCGTCACCATGTGCCAAATGCAATATAATAGCAATCTGAACACATTCGCGCATAAATGAAATGACCACAATTTTCTCCAAAACTATAAAAGATGCAAACTTGTCCTGTGTGGTGGAGATGAGATTTAATAAAGTAAGTGGAAATCCAGTAAAAGTTTCATTTGGCTACTTTGCACTCTCGAGATAATCGTCACCATGTGCCAAATGCAATATAATAGCAATCTGAACACATTCGCGCATAAATGAAATGACCACAATTTTCTCCAAAACTATAACAGATGCAAACTTGTCCTGTGTGGTGATGAGATTTGATAAAGTAAGTGGAAATCCAGTAAAAGTTTCATTTGGCTACTTTGCACTCTCGAGATAATCGTCACCATGTGCCAAATGCAATATAATAGCAATCTGAACACATTCGCGCATAAATGAAATGACCACAATTTTCTCCAAAACTATAACAGATGCAAACTTGTCCTGTGTGGTGGAGATGAGATTTGATAAAGTAAGTGGAAATCCAGTTAAAGTTTCATTTGGCTACTTTGCACTCTCGAGATAATCGTCACCATGTGCCAAATGCAATATAATAGCAATCTGAACACATTCGCGCATAAATGAAATGACCACAATTTTCTCCAAAACTATAACAGATGCAAACTTGTCCTGTGTGGTGGAGATGAGATTTGATAAAGTAAGTGGAAATCCAGTAAAAGATTCATTTGGCTACTTTGCACTCTCGAGATAATCGTCACCATGTGCCAAATGCAATATAATAGCAATCTGAACACATTCGCGCATAAATGAAATGACCACAATTTTCTCCAAAACTATAACAGATGCAAACTTGTCCTGTGTGGTGGAGATGAGATTTGATAAAGTAAGTGGAAATCCAGTAAAAGTTTCATTTGGCTACTTTGCACTCTCGAGATAATCGTCACCATGTGCCAAATGCAATATAATAGCAATCTGAACACATTCGCTTATAAATGAAATGACCACAATTTTCTCCAAAACTATAACAGATGCAAACTTGTCCTGTGTGGTGGAGATGAGATTTGATAAAGTAAGTGGAAATCCAGTAAAAGTTTCATTTGGCTACTTTGCACTCTCGAGATAATCGTCACCATGTGCCAAATGCAATATAATAGCAATCTGAACATATTCGCGCATAAATGAAATGACCACAATTTTCTCCAAAACTATAACAGATGCAAACTTGTCCTGTGTGGTGGAGATGAGATTTGATAAAGTAAGTGGAAATCCAGTAAAAGTTTCATTTGGCTACTTTGCACTCTCGAGATAATCGTCACCATGTGCCAAATGCAATATAATAGCAATCTGAACACATTCGCGCATAAATGAAATGACCACAATTTTCTCCAAAACTATAACAGATGCAAACTTGTCCTGTGTGGTGGAGATGAGATTTGATAAAGTAAGTGGAAATCCAGTAAAAGTTTCATTTGGCTACTTTGCACTCTCGAGATAATCATCACCATGTGCCAAATGCAATATAATAGCAATCTGAACACATTCGCGCATAAATGAAATGACCACAATTTTCTCCAAAACTATAACAGATGCAAACTTGTCCTGTGTGGTGGAGATGAGATTTGATAAAGTAAGTGGAAATCCAGTAAAAGTTTCATTTGGCTACTTTGCACTCTCGAGATAATCGTCACCATGTGCCAAATGCAATATAATAGCAATCTGAACACATTCGCGCATAAATGAAATGACCACAATTTTCTCCAAAACTATAACAGATGCAAACTTGTCCTGTGTGGTGGAGATGAGATTTGATAAAGTAAGTGGAAATCCAGTTAAAGTTTCATTTGGCTACTTTGCACTCTCGAGATAATCGTCACCATGTGCCAAATGCAATATAATAGCAATCTGAACACATTCGCGCATAAATGAAATGACCACAATTTTCTCCAAAACTATAACAGATGCAAACTTGTCCTGTGTGGTGGAGATGAGATTTGATAAAGTAAGTGGAAATCCAGTAAAAGTTTCATTTGGCTACTTTGCACTCTCGAGATAATCGTCACCATGTGCCAAATGCAATATAATAGCAATCTGAACACATTCGCGCATAAATGAAATGACCACAATTTTCTCCAAAACTATAACAGATGCAAACTTGTCCTGTGTGGTGGAGATGAGATTTGATAAAGTAAGTGGAAATCCAGTAAAAGTTTCATTTGGCTACTTTGCACTCTCGAGATAATCGTCACCATGTGCCAAATGCAATATAATAGCAATCTGAACACATTCGCTTATAAATGAAATGACCACAATTTTCTCCAAAACTATAACAGATGCAAACTTGTCCTGTGTGGTGGAGATGAGATTTGATAAAGTAAGTGGAAATCCAGTAAAAGCTTCATTTGGCTACTTTGCACTCTCGAGATAATCGTCACCATGTGCCAAATGCAATATAATAGCAATCTGAACATATTCGCGCATAAATGAAATGACCACAATTTTCTCCAAAACTATAACAGATGCAAACTTGTCCTGTGTGGTGGAGATGAGATTTGATAAAGTAAGTGGAAATCCAGTAAAAGTTTCATTTGGCTACTTTGCACTCTCGAGATAATCGTCACCATGTGCCAAATGCAATATAATAGCAATCTGAACACATTCGCGCATAAATGAAATGACCACAATTTTCTCCAAAACTATAACAGATGCAAACTTGTCCTGTGTGGTGGAGATGAGATTTGATAAAGTAAGTGGAAATCCAGTAAAAGTTTCATTTGGCTACTTTGCACTCTCGAGATAATCATCACCATGTGCCAAATGCAATATAATAGCAATCTGAACACATTCGCGCATAAATGAAATGACCACAATTTTCTCCAAAACTATAACAGATGCAAACTTGTCCTGTGTGGTGGAGATGAGATTTGATAAAGTAAGTGGAAATCCAGTAAAAGTTTCATTTGGCTACTTTGCACTCTCGAGATAATCGTCACCATGTGCCAAATGCAATATAATAGCAATCTGAACACATTCGCGCATGAATGAAATGACCACAATTTTCTCCAAAACTATAACAGATGCAAACTTGTCCTGTGTGGTGGAGATGAGATTTGATAAAGTAAGTGGAAATATAGTAAAAGTTTCATTTGGCTACTTTGCACTCTCGAGATAATCGTCACCATGTGCCAAATGCAATATAATAGCAATCTGAACACATTCGCGCATAAATGAAATGACCACAATTTTCTCCAAAACTATAACAGATGCAAACTTGTCCTGTTTGGTGGAGATGAGATTTGATAAAGTAAGTGGAAATCCAGTAAAAGTTTCATTTGGCTACTTTGCACTCTCGAGATAATCGTCACCATGTGCCAAATGCAATATAATAGCAATCTGAACACATTCGCGCATAAATGAAATGACCACAATTTTCTCCAAAACTATAACAGATGCAAACTTGTCCTGTGTGGTGGAGATGAGATTTGATAAAGTAAGTGGAAATCCAGTAAAAGTTTCATTTGGCTACTTTGCACTCTCGAGATAATCGTCACCATGTGCCAAATGCAATATAATAGCAATCTGAACACATTCGCGCATAAATGAAATGACCACAATTTTCTCCAAAACTATAACAGATGCAAACTTGTCCTGTGTGGTGGAGATGAGATTTGATAAAGTAAGTGGAAATCCAGTAAAAGTTTCATTTGGCTACTTTGCACTCTCGAGATAATCGTCACCATGTGCCAAATGCAATATAATAGCAATCTGAACACATTCGCTTATAAATGAAATGACCACAATTTTCTCCAAAACTATAACAGATGCAAACTTGTCCTGTGTGGTGGAGATGAGATTTGATAAAGTAAGTGAAAATCCAGTAAAAGTTTCATTTGGCTACTTTGCACTCTCGAGATAATCGTCACCATGTGCCAAATGCAATATAATAGCAATCTGAACATATTCGCGCATAAATGAAATGACCACAATTTTTTCCAAAACTATAACAGATGCAAACTTGTCCTGTGTGGTGGAGATGAGATTTGATAAAGTAAGTGGAAATCCAGTAAAAGTTTCATTTGGCTACTTTGCACTCTCGAGATAATCGTCACCATGTGCCAAATGCAATATAATAGCAATCTGAACACATTCGCGCATAAATGAAATGACGACAATTTTCTCCAAAACTATAACAGATGCAAACTTGTCCTGTGTGGTGGAGATGAGATTTGATAAAGTAAGTGGAAATCCAGTAAAAGTTTCATTTGGCTACTTTGCACTCTCGAGATAATCGTCACCATGTGCCAAATGCAATATAATAGCAATCTGAACTCATTCGCGCATAAATGAAATGACCACAATTTTCTCCAAAACTATAACAGATGCAAACTTGTCCTGTGTGGTGGAGATGAGATTTGATAAAGTAAGTGGAAATCCAGTAAAAGTTTCATTTGGCTACTTTGCACTCTCGAGATAATCGTCACCATGTGCCAAATGCAATATAATAGCAATCTGAACACATTCGCGCATGAATGAAATGACCACAATTTTCTCCAAAACTATAACAGATGCAAACTTGTCCTGTGTGGTGGAGATGAGATTTGATAAAGTAAGTGGAAATCTAGTAAAAGTTTCATTTGGCTACTTTGCACTCTCGAGATAATCGTCACCATGTGCCAAATGCAATATAATAGCAATCTGAACACATTCGCGCATAAATGAAATGACCACAATTTTCTCCAAAACTATAACAGATGCAAACTTGTCCTGTGTGGTGGAGATGAGATTTGATAAAGTAAGTGGAAATCCAGTAAAAGTTTCATTTGGCTACTTTGCACTCTCGAGATAATCATCACCATGTGCCAAATGCAATATAATAGCAATCTGAACACATTCGCGCATAAATGAAATGACCACAATTTTCTCCAAAACTATAACAGATGCAAACTTGTCCTGTGTGGTGGAGATGAGATTTGATAAAGTAAGTGGAAATCCAGTAAAAGTTTCATTTGGCTACTTTGCACTCTCGAGATAATCGTCACCATGTGCCAAATGCAATATAATAGCAATCTGAACACATTCGCGCATGAATGAAATGACCACAATTTTCTCCAAAACTATAACAGATGCAAACTTGTCCTGTGTGGTGGAGATGAGATTTGATAAAGTAAGTGGAAATATAGTAAAAGTTTCATTTGGCTACTTTGCACTCTCGAGATAATCGTCACCATGTGCCAAATGCAATATAATAGCAATCTGAACACATTCGCGCATAAATGAAATGACCACAATTTTCTCCAAAACTATAACAGATGCAAACTTGTCCTGTTTGGTGGAGATGAGATTTGATAAAGTAAGTGGAAATCCAGTAAAAGTTTCATTTGGCTACTTTGCACTCTCGAGATAATCGTCACCATGTGCCAAATGCAATATAATAGCAATCTGAACACATTCGCGCATAAATGAAATGACCACAATTTTCTCCAAAACTATAACAGATGCAAACTTGTCCTGTGTGGTGGAGATGAGATTTGATAAAGTAAGTGGAAATCCAGTAAAAGTTTCATTTGGCTACTTTGCACTCTCGAGATAATCGTCACCATGTGCCAAATGCAATATAATAGCAATCTGAACACATTCGCGCATAAATGAAATGACCACAATTTTCTCCAAAACTATAACAGATGCAAACTTGTCCTGTGTGGTGGAGATGAGATTTGATAAAGTAAGTGGAAATCCAGTAAAAGTTTCATTTGGCTACTTTGCACTCTCGAGATAATCGTCACCATGTGCCAAATGCAATATAATAGCAATCTGAACACATTCGCTTATAAATGAAATGACCACAATTTTCTCCAAAACTATAACAGATGCAAACTTGTCCTGTGTGGTGGAGATGAGATTTGATAAAGTAAGTGAAAATCCAGTAAAAGTTTCATTTGGCTACTTTGCACTCTCGAGATAATCGTCACCATGTGCCAAATGCAATATAATAGCAATCTGAACATATTCGCGCATAAATGAAATGACCACAATTTTTTCCAAAACTATAACAGATGCAAACTTGTCCTGTGTGGTGGAGATGAGATTTGATAAAGTAAGTGGAAATCCAGTAAAAGTTTCATTTGGCTACTTTGCACTCTCGAGATAATCGTCACCATGTGCCAAATGCAATATAATAGCAATCTGAACACATTCGCGCATAAATGAAATGACCACAATTTTCTCCAAAACTATAACAGATGCAAACTTGTCCTGTGTGGTGGAGATGAGATTTGATAAAGTAAGTGGAAATCCAGTAAAAG
The DNA here is from genome assembly GCF_048569485.1 of Anomaloglossus baeobatrachus. Taxonomy (NCBI): domain Eukaryota; kingdom Metazoa; phylum Chordata; class Amphibia; order Anura; family Aromobatidae; genus Anomaloglossus; species Anomaloglossus baeobatrachus. The sequence goes on along the minus strand of NW_027443716.1, from coordinate 98,631 downwards.
TTTCATTTGGCTACTTTGCACTCTCGAGATAATCGTCACCATGTGCCAAATGCAATATAATAGCAATCTGAACTCATTCGCGCATAAATGAAATGACCACAATTTTCTCCAAAACTATAACAGATGCAAACTTGTCCTGTGTGGTGGAGATGAGATTTGATAAAGTAAGTGGAAATCCAGTAAAAGTTTCATTTGGCTACTTTGCACTCTCGAGATAATCGTCACCATGTGCCAAATGCAATATAATAGCAATCTGAACACATTCGCGCATGAATGAAATGACCACAATTTTCTCCAAAACTATAACAGATGCAAACTTGTCCTGTGTGGTGGAGATGAGATTTGATAAAGTAAGTGGAAATCTAGTAAAAGTTTCATTTGGCTACTTTGCACTCTCGAGATAATCGTCACCATGTGCCAAATGCAATATAATAGCAATCTGAACACATTCGCGCATAAATGAAATGACCACAATTTTCTCCAAAACTATAACAGATGCAAACTTGTCCTGTGTGGTGGAGATGAGATTTGATAAAGTAAGTGGAAATCCAGTAAAAGTTTCATTTGGCTACTTTGCACTCTCGAGATAATCGTCACCATGTGCCAAATGCAATATAATAGCAATCTGAACACATTCGCGCATAAATGAAATGACCACAATTTTCTCCAAAACTGTAACAGATGCAAACTTGTCCTGTGTGGTGGAGATGAGATTTGATAAAGTAAGTGGAAATCCAGTAAAAGTTTCATTTGGCTACTTTGCACTCTCGAGATAATCGTCACCATGTGCCAAATGCAATATAATAGCAATCTGAACACATTCGCGCATAAATGAAATGACCACAATTTTCTCCAAAACTATAACAGATGCAAACTTGTCCTGTGTGGTGGAGATGAGATTTGATAAAGTAAGTGGAAATCCAGTAAAAGTTTCATTTGGCTACTTTGCACTCTCGAGATAATCGTCACCATGTGCCAAATGCAATATAATAGCAATCTGAACACATTCGCGCATAAATGAAATGACCACAATTTTCTCCAAAACTATAAAAGATGCAAACTTGTCCTGTGTGGTGGAGATGAGATTTAATAAAGTAAGTGGAAATCCAGTAAAAGTTTCATTTGGCTACTTTGCACTCTCGAGATAATCGTCACCATGTGCCAAATGCAATATAATAGCAATCTGAACACATTCGCGCATAAATGAAATGACCACAATTTTCTCCAAAACTATAACAGATGCAAACTTGTCCTGTGTGGTGATGAGATTAGATAAAGTAAGTGGAAATCCAGTAAAAGTTTCATTTGGCTACTTTGCACTCTCGAGATAATCGTCACCATGTGCCAAATGCAATATAATAGCAATCTGAACACATTCGCGCATAAATGAAATGACCACAATTTTCTCCAAAACTATAACAGATGCAAACTTGTCCTGTGTGGTGGAGATGAGATTTGATAAAGTAAGTGGAAATCCAGTTAAAGTTTCATTTGGCTACTTTGCACTCTCGAGATAATCGTCACCATGTGCCAAATGCAATATAATAGCAATCTGAACACATTCGCGCATAAATGAAATGACCACAATTTTCTCCAAAACTATAACAGATGCAAACTTGTCCTGTGTGGTGGAGATGAGATTTGATAAAGTAAGTGGAAATCCAGTAAAAGTTTCATTTGGCTACTTTGCACTCTCGAGATAATCGTCACCATGTGCCAAATGCAATATAATAGCAATCTGAACACATTCGCGCATAAATGAAATGACCACAATTTTCTCCAAAACTATAACAGATGCAAACTTGTCCTGTGTGGTGGAGATGAGATTTGATAAAGTAAGTGGAAATCCAGTAAAAGTTTCATTTGGCTACTTTGCACTCTCGAGATAATCGTCACCATGTGCCAAATGCAATATAATAGCAATCTGAACACATTCGCTTATAAATGAAATGACCACAATTTTCTCCAAAACTATAACAGATGCAAACTTGTCCTGTGTGGTGGAGATGAGATTTGATAAAGTAAGTGGAAATCCAGTAAAAGTTTCATTTGGCTACTTTGCACTCTCGAAATAATCGTCACCATGTGCCAAATGCAATATAATAGCAATCTGAACATATTCGCGCATAAATGAAATGACCACAATTTTCTCCAAAACTATAACAGATGCAAACTTGTCCTGTGTGGTGGAGATGAGATTTGATAAAGTAAGTGGAAATCCAGTAAAAGTTTCATTTGGCTACTTTGCACTCTCGAGATAATCGTCACCATGTGCCAAATGCAATATAATAGCAATCTGAACACATTCGCGCATAAATGAAATGACCACAATTTTCTCCAAAACTATAACAGATGCAAACTTGTCCTGTGTGGTGGAGATGAGATTTGATAAAGTAAGTGGAAATCCAGTAAAAGTTTCATTTGGCTACTTTGCACTCTCGAGATAATCGTCACCATGTGCCAAATGCAATATAATAGCAATCTGAACACATTCGCGCATGAATGAAATGACCACAATTTTCTCCAAAACTATAACAGATGCAAACTTGTCCTGTGTGGTGGAGATGAGATTTGATAAAGTAAGTGGAAATCTAGTAAAAGTTTCATTTGGCTACTTTGCACTCTCGAGATAATCGTCACCATGTGCCAAATGCAATATAATAGCAATCTGAACACATTCGCGCATAAATGAAATGACCACAATTTTCTCCAAAACTATAACAGATGCAAACTTGTCCTGTGTGGTGGAGATGAGATTTGATAAAGTAAGTGGAAATCCAGTAAAAGTTTCATTTGGCTACTTTGCACTCTCGAGATAATCGTCACCATGTGCCAAATGCAATATAATAGCAATCTGAACACATTCGCGCATAAATGAAATGACCACAATTTTCTCCAAAACTATAACAGATGCAAACTTGTCCTGTGTGGTGGAGATGAGATTTGATAAAGTAAGTGGAAATCCAGTTAAAGTTTCATTTGGCTACTTTGCACTCTCGAGATAATCGTCACCATGTGCCAAATGCAATATAATAGCAATCTGAACACATTCGCGCATAAATGAAATGACCACAATTTTCTCCAAAACTATAACAGATGCAAACTTGTCCTGTGTGGTGGAGATGAGATTTGATAAAGTAAGTGGAAATCCAGTAAAAGTTTCATTTGGCTACTTTGCACTCTCGAGATAATCGTCACCATGTGCCAAATGCAATATAATAGCAATCTGAACACATTCGCGCATAAATGAAATGACCACAATTTTCTCCAAAACTATAACAGATGCAAACTTGTCCTGTGTGGTGGAGATGAGATTTGATAAAGTAAGTGGAAATCCAGTAAAAGTTTCATTTGGCTACTTTGCACTCTCGAGATAATCGTCACCATGTGCCAAATGCAATATAATAGCAATCTGAACACATTCGCGCATAAATGAAATGACCACAATTTTCTCCAAAACTATAACAGATGCAAACTTGTCCTGTGTGGTGGAGATGAGATTTGATAAAGTAAGTGGAAATCCAGTAAAAGTTTCATTTGGCTACTTTGCACCCTCGAGATAATCGTCACCATGTGCCAAATGCAATATAATAGCAATCTGAACACATTCGCGCATGAATGAAATGACCACAATTTTCTCCAAAACTATAACAGATGCAAACTTGTCCTGTGTGGTGGAGATGAGATTTGATAAAGTAAGTGGAAATCTAGTAAAAGTTTCATTTGGCTACTTTGCACTCTCGAGATAATCGTCACCATGTGCCAAATGCAATATAATAGCAATCTGAACACATTCGCGCATAAATGAAATGACCACAATTTTCTCCAAAACTATAACAGATGCAAACTTGTCCTGTGTGGTGGAGATGAGATTTGATAAAGTAAGTGGAAATCCAGTAAAAGTTTCATTTGGCTACTTTGCACTCTCGAGATAATCGTCACCATGTGCCAAATGCAATATAATAGCAATCTGAACACATTCGCGCATAAATGAAATGACCACAATTTTCTCCAAAACTGTAACAGATGCAAACTTGTCCTGTGTGGTGGAGATGAGATTTGATAAAGTAAGTGGAAATCCAGTAAAAGTTTCATTTGGCTACTTTGCACTCTCGAGATAATCGTCACCATGTGCCAAATGCAATATAATAGCAATCTGAACACATTCGCGCATAAATGAAATGACCACAATTTTCTCCAAAACTATAACAGATGCAAACTTGTCCTGTGTGGTGGAGATGAGATTTGATAAAGTAAGTGGAAATCCAGTAAAAGTTTCATTTGGCTACTTTGCACTCTCGAGATAATCGTCACCATGTGCCAAATGCAATATAATAGCAATCTGAACACATTCGCGCATAAATGAAATGACCACAATTTTCTCCAAAACTATAAAAGATGCAAACTTGTCCTGTGTGGTGGAGATGAGATTTAATAAAGTAAGTGGAAATCCAGTAAAAGTTTCATTTGGCTACTTTGCACTCTCGAGATAATCGTCACCATGTGCCAAATGCAATATAATAGCAATCTGAACACATTCGCGCATAAATGAAATGACCACAATTTTCTCCAAAACTATAACAGATGCAAACTTGTCCTGTGTGGTGATGAGATTTGATAAAGTAAGTGGAAATCCAGTAAAAGTTTCATTTGGCTACTTTGCACTCTCGAGATAATCGTCACCATGTGCCAAATGCAATATAATAGCAATCTGAACACATTCGCGCATAAATGAAATGACCACAATTTTCTCCAAAACTATAACAGATGCAAACTTGTCCTGTGTGGTGGAGATGAGATTTGATAAAGTAAGTGGAAATCCAGTTAAAGTTTCATTTGGCTACTTTGCACTCTCGAGATAATCGTCACCATGTGCCAAATGCAATATAATAGCAATCTGAACACATTCGCGCATAAATGAAATGACCACAATTTTCTCCAAAACTATAACAGATGCAAACTTGTCCTGTGTGGTGGAGATGAGATTTGATAAAGTAAGTGGAAATCCAGTAAAAGTTTCATTTGGCTACTTTGCACTCTCGAGATAATCGTCACCATGTGCCAAATGCAATATAATAGCAATCTGAACCCATTCGCGCATAAATGAAATGACCACAATTTTCTCCAAAACTATAACAGATGCAAACTTGTCCTGTGTGGTGGAGATGAGATTTGATAAAGTAAGTGGAAATCCAGTAAAAGTTTCATTTGGCTACTTTGCACTCTCGAGATAATCGTCACCATGTGCCAAATGCAATATAATAGCAATCTGAACACATTCGCTTATAAATGAAATGACCACAATTTTCTCCAAAACTATAACAGATGCAAACTTGTCCTGTGTGGTGGAGATGAGATTTGATAAAGTAAGTGGAAATCCAGTAAAAGTTTCATTTGGCTACTTTGCACTCTCGAGATAATCGTCACCATGTGCCAAATGCAATATAATAGCAATCTGAACATATTCGCGCATAAATGAAATGACCACAATTTTCTCCAAAACTATAACAGATGCAAACTTGTCCTGTGTGGTGGAGATGAGATTTGATAAAGTAAGTGGAAATCCAGTAAAAGTTTCATTTGGCTACTTTGCACTCTCGAGATAATCGTCACCATGTGCCAAATGCAATATAATAGCAATCTGAACACATTCGCGCATAAATGAAATGACCACAATTTTCTCCAAAACTATAACAGATGCAAACTTGTCCTGTGTGGTGGAGATGAGATTTGATAAAGTAAGTGGAAATCCAGTAAAAGTTTCATTTGGCTACTTTGCACTCTCGAGATAATCGTCACCATGTGCCAAATGCAATATAATAGCAATCTGAACACATTCGCGCATAAATGAAATGACCACAATTTTCTCCAAAACTATAACAGATGCAAACTTGTCCTGTGTGGTGGAGATGAGATTTGATAAAGTAAGTGGAAATCCAGTAAAAGTTTCATTTGGCTACTTTGCACTCTCTAGATAATCGTCACCATGTGCCAAATGCAATATAATAGCAATCTGAACACATTCGCGCATAAATGAAATGACCACAATTTTCTCCAAAACTATAACAGATGCAAACTTGTCCTGTGTGGTGGAGATGAGATTTGATAAAGTAAGTGGAAATCCAGTAAAAGTTTCAATTGGCTACTTTGCACTCTCGAGATAATCGTCACCATGTGCCAAATGCAATATAATAGCAATCTGAACACATTCGCGCATAAATGAAATGACCACTATTTTCTCCAAAACTATAACAGATGCAAACTTGTCCTGTGTGGTGGAGATGAGATTTGATAAAGTAAGTGAAAATCCAGTAAAAGTTTCATTTGGCTACTTTGCACTCTCGAGATAATCGTCACCATGTGCCAAATGCAATATAATAGCAATCTGAACAAATTCGCGCATATATGAAATGACCACAAGTTTCTCCAAAACTATAACAGATGCAAACTTGTCCTGTGTGGTGGAGATGAGATTTGATAAAGTAAGTGGAAATCCAGTAAAAGTTTCAATTGGCTACTTTGCACTCTCGAGATAATCGTCACCATGTGCCAAATGCAATATAATAGCAATCTGAACACATTCGCGCATAAATGAAATGACCACTATTTTCTCCAAAACTATAACAGATGCAAACTTGTCCTGTGTGGTGGAGATGAGATTTGATAAAGTAAGTGGAAATCCAGTAAAAGTTTCATTTGGCTACTTTGCACTCTCGAGATAATCGTCACCATGTGCCAAATGCAATATAATAGCAATCTGAACAAATTCGCGCATATATGAAATGACCACAAGTTTCTCCAAAACTATAACAGATGCAAACTTGTCCTGTGTGGTGGAGATGAGATTTGATAAAGTAAGTGGAAATCCAGTAAAAGTTTGATTTGGCTACTTTGCACTCTCGAGATAATCGTCACCATGTGCCAAATGCAATATAATAGCAATCTGAACACATTCGCGCATAAATGAAATGACCACAATTTTCTCCAAAACTATAACAGATGCAAACTTGTCCTGTGTGGTGGAGATGAGATTTGATAAAGTAAGTGGAAATCCAGTAAAAGTTTCATTTGGCTACTTTGCACTCTCGAGATAATCGTCACCATGTGCCAAATGCAATATAATAGCAATCTGAACACATTCGCGGATAAATGAAATGACCACAATTTTCTCCTAAACTATAACAGATGCAAACTTGTCCTGTGTGGTGGAGATGAGATTTGATAAAGTAAGTGGAAATCCAGTTAAAGTTTCATTTGGCTACTTTGCACTCTCGAGATAATCGTCACCATGTGCCAAATGCAATATAATAGCAATCTGAACACATTCGCGCATAAATGAAATGACCACAATTTTCTCCAAAACTATAACAGATGCAAACTTGTCCTGTGTGGTGGAGATGAGATTTGATAAAGTAAGTGGAAATCCAGTAAAAGTTTCATTTGGCTACTTTGCACTCTCGAGATAATCGTCACCATGTGCCAAATGCAATATAATAGCAATCTGAACACATTCGCGGATAAATGAAATGACCACAATTTTCTCCAAAACTATAACAGATGCAAACTTGTCCTGTGTGGTGGAGATGAGATTTGATAAAGTAAGTGGAAATCCAGTTAAAGTTTCATTTGGCTACTTTGCACTCTCGAGATAATCGTCACCATGTGCCAAATGCAATATAATAGCAATCTGAACACATTCGCGCATAAATGAAATGACCACAATTTTCTCCAAAACTATAACAGATGCAAACTTGTCCTGTGTGGTGGAAATGAGATTTGATAAAGTAAGTGGAAATCCAGTAAAAGTTTCATTTGGCTACTTTGCACTCTCGAGATAATCGTCACCATGTGCCAAATGCAATATAATAGCAATCTGAACACATTCGCTTATAAATGAAATGACCACAATTTTCTCCAAAACTATAACAGATGCAAACTTGTCCTGTGTGGTGGAGATGAGATTTGATAAAGTAAGTGGAAATCCAGTAAAAGTTTCATTTGGCTACTTTGCACTCTCGAGATAATCGTCACCATGTGCCAAATGCAATATAATAGCAATCTGAACATATTCGCGCATAAATGAAATGACCACAATTTTCTCCAAAACTATAACAGATGCAAACTTGTCCTGTGTGGTGGAGATGAGATTTGATAAAGTAAGTGGAAATCCAGTAAAAGTTTCATTTGGCTACTTTGCACTCTCGAGATAATCGTCACCATGTGCCAAATGCAATATAATAGCAATCTGAACACATTCGCGCATAAATGAAATGACCACAATTTTCTCCAAAACTATAACAGATGCAAACTTGTCCTGTGTGGTGGAGATGAGATTTGATAAAGTAAGTGGAAATCCAGTAAAAGTTTCATTTGGCTACTTTGCACTCTCGAGATAATCGTCACCATGTGCCAAATGCAATATAAGAGCAATCTGAACACATTCGCGCATAAATGAAATGACCACAATTTTCTCCAAAACTATAACAGATGCAAACTTGTCCTGTGTGGTGGAGATGAGATTTGATAAAGTAAGTGGAAATCCAGTAAAAGTTTCATTTGGCTACTTTGCACTCTCTAGATAATCGTCACCATGTGCCAAATGCAATATAATAGCAATCTGAACACATTCGCGCATAAATGAAATGACCACAATTTTCTCCAAAACTATAACAGATGCAAACTTGTCCTGTGTGGTGGAGATGAGATTTGATAAAGTAAGTGGAAATCCAGTAAAAGTTTCAATTGGCTACTTTGCACTCTCGAGATAATCGTCACCATGTGCCAAATGCAATATAATAGCAATCTGAACACATTCGCGCATAAATGAAATGACCACTATTTTCTCCAAAACTATAACAGATGCAAACTTGTCCTGTGTGGTGGAGATGAGATTTGATAAAGTAAGTGGAAATCCAGTAAAAGTTTCATTTGGCTACTTTGCACTCTCGAGATAATCGTCACCATGTGCCAAATGCAATATAATAGCAATCTGAACAAATTCGCGCATATATGAAATGACCACAAGTTTCTCCAAAACTATAACAGATGCAAACTTGTCCTGTGTGGTGGAGATGAGATTTGATAAAGTAAGTGGAAATCCAGTAAAAGTTTCAATTGGCTACTTTGCACTCTCGAGATAATCGTCACCATGTGCCAAATGCAATATAATAGCAATCTGAACACATTCGCGCATAAATGAAATGACCACTATTTTCTCCAAAACTATAACAGATGCAAACTTGTCCTGTGTGGTGGAGATGAGATTTGATAAAGTAAGTGGAAATCCAGTAAAAGTTTCATTTGGCTACTTTGCACTCTCGAGATAATCGTCACCATGTGCCAAATGCAATATAATAGCAATCTGAACAAATTCGTGCATATATGAAATGACCACAAGTTTCTCCAAAACTATAACAGATGCAAACTTGTCCTGTGTGGTGGAGATGAGATTTGATAAAGTAAGTGGAAATCCAGTAAAAGTTTGATTTGGCTACTTTGCATTCTCGAGATAATCGTCACCATGTGCCAAATGCAATATAATAGCAATCTGAACACATTCGCGCATAAATGAAATGACCACAATTTTCTCCAAAACTATAACAGATGCAAACTTGTCCTGTGTGGTGGAGATGAGATTTGATAAAGTAAGTGGAAATCCAGTAAAAGTTTCATTTGGCTACTTTGCACTCTCGAGATAATCGTCACCATGTGCCAAATGCAATATAATAGCAATCTGAACACATTCGCGGATAAATGAAATGACCACAATTTTCTCCTAAACTATAACAGATGCAAACTTGTCCTGTGTGGTGGAGATGAGATTTGATAAAGTAAGTGGAAATCCAGTAAAAGTTTCATTTGGCTACTTTGCACTCTCGAGATAATCGTCACCATGTGCCAAATGCAATATAATAGCAATCTGAACACATTCGCGCATAAATGAAATGACCACAATTTTCTCCAAAACTATAACAGATGCAAACTTGTCCTGTGTGGTGGAGATGAGATTTGATAAAGTAAGTGGAAATCCAGTAAAAGTTTCATTTGGCTACTTTGCACTCTCGAGATAATCGTCACCATGTGCCAAATGCAATATAAGAGCAATCTGAACACATTCGCGCATAAATGAAATGACCACAATTTTCTCCAAAACTATAACAGATGCAAACTTGTCCTGTGTGGTGGAGATGAGATTTGATAAAGTAAGTGGAAATCCAGTAAAAGTTTCATTTGGCTACTTTGCACTCTCTAGATAATCGTCACCATGTGCCAAATGCAATATAATAGCAATCTGAACACATTCGCGCATAAATGAAATGACCACAATTTTCTCCAAAACTATAACAGATGCAAACTTGTCCTGTGTGGTGGAGATGAGATTTGATAAAGTAAGTGGAAATCCAGTAAAAGTTTCAATTGGCTACTTTGCACTCTCGAGATAATCGTCACCATGTGCCAAATGCAATATAATAGCAATCTGAACACATTCGCGCATAAATGAAATGACCACTATTTTCTCCAAAACTATAACAGATGCAAACTTGTCCTGTGTGGTGGAGATGAGATTTGATAAAGTAAGTGGAAATCCAGTAAAAGTTTCATTTGGCTACTTTGCACTCTCGAGATAATCGTCACCATGTGCCAAATGCAATATAATAGCAATCTGAACAAATTCGCGCATATATGAAATGACCACAAGTTTCTCCAAAACTATAACAGATGCAAACTTGTCCTGTGTGGTGGAGATGAGATTTGATAAAGTAAGTGGAAATCCAGTAAAAGTTTCAATTGGCTACTTTGCACTCTCGAGATAATCGTCACCATGTGCCAAATGCAATATAATAGCAATCTGAACACATTCGCGCATAAATGAAATGACCACTATTTTCTCCAAAACTATAACAGATGCAAACTTGTCCTGTGTGGTGGAGATGAGATTTGATAAAGTAAGTGGAAATCCAGTAAAAGTTTCATTTGGCTACTTTGCACTCTCGAGATAATCGTCACCATGTGCCAAATGCAATATAATAGCAATCTGAACAAATTCGCGCATATATGAAATGACCACAAGTTTCTCCAAAACTATAACAGATGCAAACTTGTCCTGTGTGGTGGAGATGAGATTTGATAAAGTAAGTGGAAATCCAGTAAAAGTTTGATTTGGCTACTTTGCACTCTCGAGATAATCGTCACCATGTGCCAAATGCAATATAATAGCAATCTGAACACATTCGCGCATAAATGAAATGACCACAATTTTCTCCAAAACTATAACAGATGCAAACTTGTCCTGTGTGGTGGAGATGAGATTTGATAAAGTAAGTGGAAATCCAGTAAAAGTTTCATTTGGCTACTTTGCACTCTCGAGATAATCGTCACCATGTGCCAAATGCAATATAATAGCAATCTGAACACATTCGCGGATAAATGAAATGACCACAATTTTCTCCTAAACTATAACAGATGCAAACTTGTCCTGTGTGGTGGAGATGAGATTTGATAAAGTAAGTGGAAATCCAGTTAAAGTTTCATTTGGCTACTTTGCACTCTCGAGATAATCGTCACCATGTGCCAAATGCAATATAATAGCAATCTGAACACATTCGCGGATAAATGAAATGACCACAATTTTCTCCAAAACTATAACAGATGCAAACTTGTCCTGTGTGGTGGAGATGAGATTTGATAAAGTAAGTGGAAATCCAGTTAAAGTTTCATTTGGCTACTTTGCACTCTCGAGATAATCGTCACCATGTGCCAAATGCAATATAATAGCAATCTGAACACATTCGCGCATAAATGAAATGACCACAATTTTCTCCAAAACTATAACAGATGCAAACTTGTCCTGTGTGGTGGAAATGAGATTTGATAAAGTAAGTGGAAATCCAGTAAAAGTTTCATTTGGCTACTTTGCACTCTCGAGATAATCGTCACCATGTGCCAAATGCAATATAATAGCAATCTGAACACATTCGCGCATAAATGAAATGACCACAATTTTCTCCAAAACTATAACAGATGCAAACTTGTCCTGTGTGGTGGAGATGAGATTTGATAAAGTAAGTGGAAATCCAGTAAAAGTTTCATTTGGCTACTTTGCACTCTCGAGATAATCGTCACCATGTGCCAAATGCAATATAATAGCAATCTAAACACATTCGCGCATAAATGAAATGACCACAATTTTCTCCAAAACTATAACAGATGCAAACTTGTCCTGTGTGGTGGAGATGAGATTTGATAAAGTAAGTGGAAATCCAGTAAAAGTTTCATTTGGCTACTTTGCACTCTCGAGATAATCGTCACCATGTGCCAAATGCAATATAATAGCAATCTGAACACATTCGCGCATAAATGAAATGACCACAATTTTCTCCAAAACTATAACAGATGCAAACTTGTCCTGTGTGGTGGAGATGAGATTTGATAAAGTAAGTGGAAATCTAGTAAAAGTTTCATTTGGCTACTTTGCACTCTCGAGATAATCGTCACCATGTGCCAAATGCAATATAATAGCAATCTGGACACATTCGCGCATAAATGAAATGACCACAATTTTCTCCAAAACTACAACAGATGCAAACTTGTCCTGTGTGGTGGAGATGAGATTTGATAAAGTAAGTGGAAATCCAGTAAAAGTTTCATTTGGCTACTTTGCACTCTCGAGATAATCGTCACCATGTGCCAAATGCAATATAATAGCAATCTGAACACATTCGCGCATAAATGAAATGACCACAATTTTCTCCAAAACTATAACAGATGCAAACCTGTCCTGTGTGGTGGAGATGAGATTTGATAAAGTAAGTGGAAATCCAGTAAAAGTTTCATTTGGCTACTTTGCACTCTCGAGATAATCGTCACCATGTGCCAAATGCAATATAATAGCAATCTGAACACATTCGCGCATAAATGAAATGACCACAATTTTCTCCAAAACTATAACAGATGCAAACTTGTCCTGTGTGGTGGAGATGAGATTTGATAAAGTAAGTGGAAATCCAGTAAAAGTTTCATTTGGCTACTTTGCACTCTCGAGATAATCGTCACCATGTGCCAAATGCAATATAATAGCAATCTGAACACATTCGCGCATAAATGAAATGACCACAATTTTCTCCAAAACTATAACAGATGCAAACTTGTCCTGTGTGGTGGAGATGAGATTTGATAAAGTAAGTGGAAATCCAGTAAAAGTTTCATTTGGCTACTTTGCACTCTCGAGATAATCGTCACCATGTGCCAAATGCAATATAATAGCAATCTGAACACATTCGCGCATAAATGAAATGACCAGAATTTTCTCCAAAACTATAACAGATGCAAACTTGTCCTGTGTAGTGGAGATGAGATTTGATAAAGTAAGTGGAAATCCAGTAAAAGTTTCATTTGGCTACTTTGCACTCTCGAGATAATCGTCACCATGTGCCAAATGCAATATAATAACAATCTGAACACATTCGCGCATAAATGAAATGACCACAATTTTCTCCAAAACTATAACAGATGCAAACTTGTCCTGTGTGGTGGAGATGAGATTTGATAAAGTAAGTAGAAATCCAGTAAAGGTTTCATTTGGCTACTTTGCACTCTCGAGATAATCGTCACCATGTGCCAAATGCAATATAATAGCAATCTGAACACATTCGCGCATAAATGAAATGACCACAATTTTCTCCAAAACTGTAACAGATGCAAACTTGTCCTGTGTGGTGGAGATGAGATTTGATAAAGTAAGTGGAAATCCAGTAAAAGTTTCATTTGGCTACTTTGCACTCTCGAGATAATCGTCACCATGTGCCAAATGCAATATAATAGCAATCTGAACACATTCGCGCATAAATGAAATGACCACAATTTTCTCCAAAACTATAACAGATGCAAACTTGACCTGTGTGGTGGAGATGAGATTTGATAAAGTAAGTGGAAATCCAGTAAAAGTTTCATTTGGCTACTTTGCACTCTCGAGATAATCGTCACCATGTGCCAAATGCAATATAATAGCAATCTGAACACATTCGCGCATAAATGGAATGACCACAATTTTCTCCAAAACTATAACAGATGCAAACTTGTCCTGTGTGGTGGAGATGAGATTTGATAAAGTAAGTGGAAATCCAGTAAAAGTTTCATTTGGCTACTTTGCACTCTCGAGATAATCGTCACCATGTGCCAAATGCAATATAATAGCAATCTGAACACATTCGCGCATAAATGAAATGACCACAATTTTCTCCAAAACTATAACAGATGCTAACTGGTCCTGTGTGGTGGAGATGAGATTTGATAAAGTAAGTGGAAATCCAGTAAAAGTTTCATTTGGCTACTTTGCACTCTCGAGATAATCGTCACCATGTGCCAAATGCAATATAATAGCAATCTGAACACATTCGCGCATAAATGAAATGACCACAATTTTCTCCAAATCTATAACAGATGCAAACTTGTCCTGTGTGGTGGAAATGAGATTTGATAAAGTAAGTGGAAATCCAGTAAAAGTTTCATTTGGCTACTTTGCACTCTCGAGATAATCGTCACCATGTGCCAAATGCAATATAATAGCAATCTGAACACATTCGCGCATAAATGAAATGACCACAATTTTCTCCAAAACTATAACAGATGCAAACTTGTCCTGTGTGGTGGAGATGAGATTTGATAAAGTAAGTGGAAATCCAGTAAAAGTTTCATTTGGCTACTTTGCACTCTCGAGATAATCGTCACCATGTGCCAAATGCAATATAATAGCAATCTGAACACATTCGCTTATAAATGAAATGACCACAATTTTCTCCAAAACTATAACAGATGCAAACTTGTCCTGTGTGGTGGAGATGAGATTTGATAAAGTAAGTGGAAATCCAGTAAAAGTTTCATTTGGCTACTTTGCACTCTCGAGATAATCGTCACCATGTGCCAAATGCAATATAATAGCAATCTGAACACATTCGCGCATAAATGGAATGACCACAATTTTCTCCAAAACTATAACAGATGCAAACTTGTCCTGTGTGGTGGAGATGAGATTTGATAAAGTAAGTGGAAATCCAGTAAAAGTTTCATTTGGCTACTTTGCACTCTCGAGATAATCGTCACCATGTGCCAAATGCAATATAATAGCAATCTGAACACATTCGCGCATAAATGAAATGACCACAATTTTCTCCAAAACTATAACAGATGCTAACTGGTCCTGTGTGGTGGAGATGAGATTTGATAAAGTAAGTGGAAATCCAGTAAAAGTTTCATTTGGCTACTTTGCACTCTCGAGATAATCGTCACCATGTGCCAAATGCAATATAATAGCAATCTGAACACATTCGCGCATAAATGAAATGACCACAATTTTCTCCAAAACTATAACAGATGCAAACTTGTCCTGTGTGGTGGAAATGAGATTTGATAAAGTAAGTGGAAATCCAGTTAAAGTTTCATTTGGCTACTTTGCACTCTCGAGATAATCGTCACCATGTGCCAAATGCAATATAATAGCAATC
The DNA here is from genome assembly GCF_048569485.1 of Anomaloglossus baeobatrachus. Classification (NCBI taxonomy): domain Eukaryota; kingdom Metazoa; phylum Chordata; class Amphibia; order Anura; family Aromobatidae; genus Anomaloglossus; species Anomaloglossus baeobatrachus. The sequence goes on along the minus strand of NW_027443716.1, from coordinate 83,131 downwards.
TGAACACATTCGCGCATAAATGAAATGACCACAATTTTCTCCAAAACTATAACAGATGCAAACTTGTCCTGTGTGGTGGAGATGAGATTTGATAAAGTAAGTGGAAATCCAGTAAAAGTTTCATTTGGCTACTTTGCACTCTCGAGATAATCGTCACCATGTGCCAAATGCAATATAATAGCAATCTGAACACATTCGCGCATAAATGAAATGACCACAATTTTCTCCAAAACTATAACAGATGCAAACTTGTCCTGTGTGGTGGAGATGAAATTTGATAAAGTAAGTGGAAATCCAGTAAAAGTTTCATTTGGCTACTTTGCACTCTCGAGATAATCGTCACCATGTGCCAAATGCAATATAATAGCAATCTGAACACATTCGCTTATAAATGAAATGACCACAATTTTCTCCAAAACTATAACAGATGCAAACTTGTCCTGTGTGGTGGAGATGAGATTTGATAAAGTAAGTGGAAATCCAGTAAAAGTTTCATTTGGCTACTTTGCACTCTCGAGATAATCGTCACCATGTGCCAAATGCAATATAATAGCAATCTGAACATATTCGCGCATAAATGAAATGACCACAATTTTCTCCAAAACTATAACAGATGCAAACTTGTCCTGTGTGGTGGAGATGAGATTTGATAAAGTAAGTGGAAATCCAGTAAAAGTTTCATTTGGCTACTTTGCACTCTCGATATAATCGTCACCATGTGCCAAATGCAATATAATAGCAATCTGAACACATTCGCGCATAAATGAAATGACCACAATTTTCTCCAAAACTATAACAGATGCAAACTTGTCCTGTGTGGTGGAGATGAGATTTGATAAAGTAAGTGGAAATCCAGTAAAAGTTTCATTTGGCTACTTTGCACTCTCGAGATAATCGTCACCATGTGCCAAATGCAATATAATAGCAATCTGAACACATTCGCGCATAAATGAAATGACCACAATTTTCTCCAAAACTATAACAGATGCAAACTTGTCCTGTGTGGTGGAGATGAGATTTGATAAAGTAAGTGGAAATCCAGTAAAAGTTTCATTTGGCTACTTTGCACTCTCGAGATAATCGTCACCATGTGCCAAATGCAATATAATAGCAATCTGAACACATTCGCGCATAAATGAAATGACCACAATTTTCTCCAAAACTATAACAGATGCAAACTTGTCCTGTGTGGTGGAGATGAGATTTGATAAAGTAAGTGGAAATCCAGTAAAAGTTTCATTTGGCTACTTTTCACTCTCGAGATAATCGTCACCATGTGCCAAATGCAATATAATAGCAATCTAAACACATTCGCGCATAAATGAAATGACCACAATTTTCTCCAAAACTATAACAGATGCAAACTTGTCCTGTGTGGTGGAGATGAGATTTCATAAAGTAAGTGGAAATCCAGTAAAAGTTTCATTTGGCTACTTTGCACTCTCGAGATAATCGTCACCATGTGCCAAATGCAATATAATAGCAATCTGAACACATTCGCGCATAAATGAAATGACCACAATTTTCTCCAAAACTATAACAGATGCAAACTTGTCCTGTGTGGTCAAACTTGTCCTGTGTGGTGGAGATGAGATTTGATAAAGTAAGTGGAAATCTAGTAAAAGTTTCATTTGGCTACTTTGCACTCTCGAGATAATCGTCACCATGTGCCAAATGCAATATAATAGCAATCTGAACACATTCGCGCATAAATGAAATGACCACAATTTTCTCCAAAACTATAACAGATGCAAACTTGTCCTGTGTGGTGGAGATGAGATTTGATAAAGTAAGTGGAAATCCAGTAAAAGTTTCATTTGGCTACTTTGCACTCTCGAGATAATCGTCACCATGTGCCAAATGCAATATAATAGCAATCTGAACACATTCGCGCATAAATGAAATGACCACAATTTTCTCCAAAACTATAACAGATGCAAACCTGTCCTGTGTGGTGGAGATGAGATTTGATAAAGTAAGTGGAAATCCAGTAAAAGTTTCATTTGGCTACTTTGCACTCTCGAGATAATCGTCACCATGTGCCAAATGCAATATAATAGCAATCTGAACACATTCGCGCATAAATGAAATGACCACAATTTTCTCCAAAACTATAACAGATGCAAACTTGTCCTGTGTGGTGGAGATGAGATTTGATAAAGTAAGTGGAAATCCAGTAAAAGTTTCATTTGGCTACTTTGCACTCTCGAGATAATCGTCACCATGTGCCAAATGCAATATAATAGCAATCTGAACACATTCGCGCATAAATGAAATGACCACAATTTTCTCCAAAACTATAACAGATGCAAACTTGTCCTGTGTGGTGGAGATGAGATTTGATAAAGTAAGTGGAAATCCAGTAAAAGTTTCATTTGGCTACTTTGCACTCTTGAGATAATCGTCACCATGTGCCAAATGCAATATAATAGCAATCTGAACACATTCGCGCATAAATGAAATGACCACAATTTTCTCCAAAACTATAACAGATGCAAACTTGTCCTGTGTGGTCAAACTTGTCCTGTGTGGTGGAGATGAGATTTGATAAAGTAAGTGGAAATCTAGTAAAAGTTTCATTTGGCTACTTTGCACTCTCGAGATAATCGTCACCATGTGCCAAATGCAATATAATAGCAATCTGAACACATTCGCGCATAAATGAAATGACCACAATTTTCTCCAAAACTATAACAGATGCAAACTTGTCCTGTGTGGTGGAGATGAGATTTGATAAAGTAAGTGGAAATCCAGTAAAAGTTTCATTTGGCTACTTTGCACTCTCGAGATAATCGTCACCATGTGCCAAATGCAATATAATAGCAATCTGAACACATTCGCGCATAAATGAAATGACCACAATTTTCTCCAAAACTATAACAGATGCAAACCTGTCCTGTGTGGTGGAGATGAGATTTGATAAAGTAAGTGGAAATCCAGTAAAAGTTTCATTTGGCTACTTTGCACTCTCGAGATAATCGTCACCATGTGCCAAATGCAATATAATAGCAATCTGAACACATTCGCGCATAAATGAAATGACCACAATTTTCTCCAAAACTATAACAGATGCAAACTTGTCCTGTGTGGTGGAGATGAGATTTGATAAAGTAAGTGGAAATCCAGTAAAAGTTTCATTTGGCTACTTTGCACTCTCGAGATAATCGTCACCATGTGCCAAATGCAATATAATAGCAATCTGAACACATTCGCGCATAAATGAAATGACCACAATTTTCTCCAAAACTATAACAGATGCAAACTTGTCCTGTGTGGTGGAGATGAGATTTGATAAAGTAAGTGGAAATCCAGTAAAAGTTTCATTTGGCTACTTTGCACTCTCGAGATAATCGTCACCATGTGCCAAATGCAATATAATAGCAATCTGAACACATTCGCGCATAAATGAAATGACCAGAATTTTCTCCAAAACTATAACAGATGCAAACTTGTCCTGTGTAGTGGAGATGAGATTTGATAAAGTAAGTGGAAATCCAGTAAAAGTTTCATTTGGCTACTTTGCACTCTCGAGATAATCGTCACCATGTGCCAAATGCAATATAATAACAATCTGAACACATTCGCGCATAAATGAAATGACCACAATTTTCTCCAAAACTATAACAGATGCAAACTTGTCCTGTGTGGTGGAGATGAGATTTGATAAAGTAAGTGGAAATCCAGTAAAGGTTTCATTTGGCTACTTTGCACTCTCGAGATAATCGTCACCATGTGCCAAATGCAATATAATAGCAATCTGAACACATTCGCGCATAAATGAAATGACCACAATTTTCTCCAAAACTGTAACAGATGCAAACTTGTCCTGTGTGGTGGAGATGAGATTTGATAAAGTAAGTGGAAATTTAGTAAAAGTTTCATTTGGCTACTTTGCACTCTCGAGATAATCGTCACCATGTGCCAAATGCAATATAATAGCAATCTGAACACATTCGCGCATAAATGAAATGACCACAATTTTCTCCAAAACTATAACAGATGCAAACTTGACCTGTGTGGTGGAGATGAGATTTGATAAAGTAAGTGGAAATCCAGTAAAAGTTTCATTTGGCTACTTTGCACTCTCGAGATAATCGTCACCATGTGCCAAATGCAATATAATAGCAATCTGAACACATTCGCGCATAAATGGAATGACCACAATTTTCTCCAAAACTATAACAGATGCAAACTTGTCCTGTGTGGTGGAGATGAGATTTGATAAAGTAAGTGGAAATCCAGTAAAAGTTTCATTTGGCTACTTTGCACTCTCGAGATAATCGTCACCATGTGCCAAATGCAATATAATAGCAATCTGAACACATTCGCGCATAAATGAAATGACCACAATTTTCTCCAAAACTATAACAGATGCTAACTGGTCCTGTGTGGTGGAGATGAGATTTGATAAAGTAAGTGGAAATCCAGTAAAAGTTTCATTTGGCTACTTTGCACTCTCGAGATAATCGTCACCATGTGCCAAATGCAATATAATAGCAATCTGAACACATTCGCGCATAAATGAAATGACCACAATTTTCTCCAAAACTATAACAGATGCAAACTTGTCCTGTGTGGTGGAGATGAGATTTGATAAAGTAAGTGGAAATCCAGTAAAAGTTTCATTTGGCTACTTTGCACTCTCGAGATAATCGTCACCATGTGCCAAATGCAATATAATAGCAATCTGAACACATTCGCGCATAAATGAAATGACCACAATTTTCTCCAAAACTATAACAGATGCAAACTTGTCCTGTGTGGTGGAGATGAGATTTGATAAAGTAAGTGGAAATCCAGTAAAAGTTTCATTTGGCTACATTGCACTCTCGAGATAATCGTCACCATGTGCCAAATGCAATATAATAGCAATCTGAACACATTCGCGCATAAATGAAATGACCACAATTTTCTCCAAAACTATAACAGATGCAAACTTGTCCTGTGTGGTGGAGATGAGATTTGATAAAGTAAGTGGAAATCCAGTAAAAGTTTCATTTGGCTACTTTGCACTCTCGAGATAATCGTCACCATGTGCCAAATGCAATATAATAGCAATCTGAACACATTCGCGCATAAATGAAATGACCACAATTTTCTCCAAAACTATAACAGATGCAAACTTGTCCTGTGTGGTGGAGATGAGATTTGATAAAGTAAGTGGAAATCCAGTAAAGGTTTCATTTGGCTACTTTGCACTCTCGAGATAATCGTCACCATGTGCCAAATGCAATACAATAGCAATCTGAACACATTCGCGCATAAATGAAATGACCACAATTTTCTCCAAAACTATAACAGATGCAAACTTGTCCTGTGTGGTGGAGATGAGATTTGATAAAGTAAGTGGAAATCCAGTAAAAGTTTCATTTGGCTACTTTGCACTCTCGAGATAATCGTCACCATGTGCCAAATGCAATATAATAGCAATCTGAACACATTCGCGCATAAATGAAATGACCACAATTTTCTCCAAAACTATAACAGATGCAAACTTGTCCTGTGTGGTGGAGATGAGATTTGATAAAGTAAGTGGAAATCCAGTAAAAGTTTCATTTGGCTACTTTGCACTCTCGAGATAATCGTCACCATGTGCCAAATGCAATATAATAGCAATCTGAACACATTCGCGCATAAATGTAATGACCACAATTTTCTCCAAAACTATAACAGATGCAAACTTGTCCTGTGTGGTGGAGATGAGATTTGATAAAGTAAGTGGAAATCCAGTAAAAGTTTCATTTGGCTACTTTGCACTCTCGAGATAATCGTCACCATGTGCCAAATGCAATATAATAGCAATCTGAACACATTCGCGCAAAAATGAAATGACCACAATTTTCTCCAAAACTATAACAGATGCAAACTTGTCCTGTGTGGTGGAGATGAGATTTGATAAAGTAAGTGGAAATCCAGTAAAAGTTTCATTTGGCTACTTTGCACTCTCGAGATAATCGTCACCATGTGCCAAATGCAATATAATAGCAATCTGAACACATTCGCGCATAAATGAAATGACCACAATTTTCTCCAAAACTATAACAGATGCAAACTTGTCCTGTGTGGTGGAGATGAGATTTGATAAAGTAAGTGGAAATCCAGTAAAAGTTTCATTTGGCTACTTTGCACTCTCGAGATAATCGTCACCATGTGCCAAATGCAATATAATAGCAATCTGAACACATTCGCGCATAAATGAAATGACCACAATTTTCTCCAAAACTATAACAGATGCTAACTTGTCCTGTGTGGTGGAGATGAGATTTGATAAAGTAAGTGGAAATCCAGTAAAAGTTTCATTTGGCTACTTTGCACTCTCGAGATAATCGTCACCATGTGCCAAATGCAATATAATAGCAATCTGAACACATTCGCGCATAAATGAAATGACCACAATTTTCTCCAAAACTATAACAGATGCAAACTTGTCCTGTGTGGTGGAGATGAGATTTGATAAAGTAAGTGGAAATCCAGTAAAAGTTTCATTTGGCTACTTTGCACTCTCGAGATAATCGTCACCATGTGCCAAATGCAATATAATAGCAATCTGAACAAATTCGCGCATATATGAAATGACCACAAGTTTCTCCAAAACTATAACAGATGCAAACTTGTCCTGTGTGGTGGAGATGAGATTTGATAAAGTAAGTGGAAATCCAGTAAAAGTTTGATTTGGCTACTTTGCACTCTCGAGATAATCGTCACCATGTGCCAAATGCAATATAATAGCAATCTGAACACATTCGCGGATAAATGAAATGACCACAATTTTCTCCTAAACTATAACAGATGCAAACTTGTCCTGTGTGGTGGAGATGAGATTTGATAAAGTAAGTGGAAATCCAGTTAAAGTTTCATTTGGCTACTTTGCACTCTCGAGATAATCGTCACCATGTGCCAAATGCAATATAATAGCAATCTGAACACATTCGCGCATAAATGAAATGACCACAATTTTCTCCAAAACTATAACAGATGCAAACTTGTCCTGTGTGGTGGAGATGAGATTTGATAAAGTAAGTGGAAATCCAGTAAAAGTTTCATTTGGCTACTTTGCACTCTCGAGATAACCGTCACCATGTGCCAAATGCAATATAATAGCAATCTGAACACATTCGCGGATAAATGAAATGACCACAATTTTCTCCAAAACTATAACAGATGCAAACTTGTCCTGTGTGGTGGAGATGAGATTTGATAAAGTAAGTGGAAATCCAGTTAAAGTTTCATTTGGCTACTTTGCACTCTCGAGATAATCGTCACCATGTGCCAAATGCAATATAATAGCAATCTGAACACATTCGCGCATAAATGAAATGACCACAATTTTCTCCAAAACTATAACAGATGCAAACTTGTCCTGTGTGGTGGAAATGAGATTTGATAAAGTAAGTGGAAATCCAGTAAAAGTTTCATTTGGCTACTTTGCACTCTCGAGATAATCGTCACCATGTGCCAAATGCAATATAATAGCAATCTGAACACATTCGCGCATAAATGAAATGACCACAATTTTCTCCAAAACTATAACAGATGCAAACTTGTCCTGTGTGGTGGAGATGAGATTTGATAAAGTAAGTGGAAATCCAGTAAAAGTTTCATTTGGCTACTTTGCACTCTCGAGATAATCGTCACCATGTGCCAAATGCAATATAATAGCAATCTGAACACATTCGCGCATAAATGAAATGACCACAATTTTCTCCAAAACTATAACAGATGCAAACTTGTCCTGTGTGGTGGAAATGAGATTTGATAAAGTAAGTGGAAATCCAGTTAAAGTTTCATTTGGCTACTTTGCACTCTCGAGATAATCGTCACCATGTGCCAAATGCAATATAATAGCAATCTGAACACATTCGCGCATAAATGAAATGACCACAATTTTCTCCAAAACTATAACAGATGCAAACTTGTCCTGTGTGGTGGAAATGAGATTTGATAAAGTAAGTGGAAATCCAGTAAAAGTTTCATTTGGCTACTTTGCACTCTCGAGATAATCGTCACCATGTGCCAAATGCAATATAATAGCAATCTGAACACATTCGCGCATAAATGAAATGACCACAATTTTCTCCAAAACTATAACAGATGCAAACTTGTCCTGTGTGGTGGAGATGAGATTTGATAAAGTAAGTGGAAATCCAGTAAAAGTTTCATTTGGCTACTTTGCACTCTCGAGATAATCGTCACCATGTGCCAAATGCAATATAATAGCAATCTGAACACATTCGCGCATAAATGAAATGACCACAATTTTCTCCAAAACTATAACAGATGCAAACTTGTCCTGTGTGGTGGAAATGAGATTTGATAAAGTAAGTGGAAATCCAGTTAAAGTTTCATTTGGCTACTTTGCACTCTCGAGATAATCGTCACCATGTGCCAAATGCAATATAATAGCAATCTGAACACATTCGCGCATAAATGAAATGACCACAATTTTCTCCAAAACTATAACAGATGCAAACTTGTCCTGTGTGGTGGAGATGAGATTTGATAAAGTAAGTGGAAATCCAGTAAAAGTTTCATTTGGCTACTTTGCACTCTCGAGATAATCGTCACCATGTGCCAAATGCAATATAATAGCAATCTGAACACATTCGCGCATAAATGAAATGACCACAATTTTCTCCAAAACTATAACAGATGCAAACTTGTCCTGTGTGGTGGAGATGAGATTTGATAAAGTAAGTGGAAATCCAGTAAAAGTTTCATTTGGCTACTTTGCACTCTCGAGATAATCGTCACCATGTGCCAAATGCAATATAATAGCAATCTGAACACATTCGCGCATAAATGAAATGACCACAATTTTCTCCAAAACTATAACAGATGCAAACTTGTCCTGTGTGGTGGAGATGAGATTTGATAAAGTAAGTGGAAATCCAGTAAAAGTTTCATTTGGCTACTTTGCACTCTCGAGATAATCCTCACCATGTGCCAAATGCAATATAATAGCAATCTGAACATATTCGCGCATAAATGAAATGACCACAATTTTCTCCAAAACTATAACAGATGCAAACTTGTCCTGTGTGGTGGAGATGAGATTTGATAAAGTAAGTGGAAATCCAGTAAAAGTTTCATTTGGCTACTTTGCACTCTCGAGATAATCGTCACCATGTGCCAAATGCAATATAATAGCAATCTGAACACATTCGCGCATAAATGAAATGACCACAATTTTCTCCAAAACTATAACAGATGCAAACTTGTCCTGTGTGGTGGAGATGAGATTTGATAAAGTAAGTGGAAATCCAGTAAAAGTTTCATTTGGCTACTTTGCACTCTCGAGATAATCGTCACCATGTGCCAAATGCAATATAATAGCAATCTGAACACATTCGCGCATAAATGAAATGACCACAATTTTCTCCAAAACTATAACAGATGCAAACTTGTCCTGTGTGGTGGAGATGAGATTTGATAAAGTAAGTGGAAATTCAGTAAAAGTTTCATTTGGCTACTTTGCACTCTCGAGATAATCGTCACCATGTGCCAAATGCAATATAATAGCAATCTGAACACATTCGCGCATAAATGAAATGACCACAATTTTCTCCAAAACTATAACAGATGCAAACTTGTCCTGTGTGGTGGAGATGAGATTTGATAAAGTAAGTGGAAATCCAGTAAAAGTTTCATTTGGCTACTTTTCACTCTCGAGATAATCGTCACCATGTGCCAAATGCAATATAATAGCAATCTAAACACATTCGCGCATAAATGAAATGACCACAATTTTCTCCAAAACTATAACAGATGCAAACTTGTCCTGTGTGGTGGAGATGAGATTTCATAAAGTAAGTGGAAATCCAGTAAAAGTTTCATTTGGCTACTTTGCACTCTCGAGATAATCGTCACCATGTGCCAAATGCAATATAATAGCAATCTGAACACATTCGCGCATAAATGAAATGACCACAATTTTCTCCAAAACTATAACAGATGCAAACTTGTCCTGTGTGGTGGAGATGAGATTTGATAAAGTAAGTGGAAATCTAGTAAAAGTTTCATTTGGCTACTTTGCACTCTCGAGATAATCGTCACCATGTGCCAAATGCAATATAATAGCAATCTGAACACATTCGCGCATAAATGAAATGACCACAATTTTCTCCAAAACTACAACAGATGCAAACTTGTCCTGTGTAGTGGAGATGAGATTTGATAAAGTAAGTGGAAATCCAGTAAAAGTTTCATTTGGCTACTTTGCACTCTCGAGATAATCGTCACCATGTGCCAAATGCAATATAATAGCAATCTGAACACATTCGCGCATAAATGAAATGACCACAATTTTCTCCAAAACTATAACAGATGCAAACCTGTCCTGTGTGGTGGAGATGAGATTTGATAAAGTAAGTGGAAATCCAGTAAAAGTTTCATTTGGCTACTTTGCACTCTCGAGATAATCGTCACCATGTGCCAAATGCAATATAATAGCAATCTGAACACATTCGCGCATAAATGAAATGACCACAATTTTCTCCAAAACTATAACAGATGCAAACTTGTCCTGTGTGGTGGAGATGAGATTTGATAAAGTAAGTGGAAATCCAGTAAAAGTTTCATTTGGCTACTTTGCACTCTCGAGATAATCGTCACCATGTGCCAAATGCAATATAATAGCAATCTGAACACATTCGCGCATAAATGAAATGACCACAATTTTCTCCAAAACTATAACAGATGCAAACTTGTCCTGTGTGGTGGAGATGAGATTTGATAAAGTAAGTGGAAATCCAGTAAAAGTTTCATTTGGCTACTTTGCACTCTCGAGATAATCGTCACCATGTGCCAAATGCAATATAATAGCAATCTGAACACATTCGCGCATAAATGAAATGACCAGAATTTTCTCCAAAACTATAACAGATGCAAACTTGTCCTGTGTAGTGGAGATGAGATTTGATAAAGTAAGTGGAAATCCAGTAAAAGTTTCATTTGGCTACTTTGCACTCTCGAGATAATCGTCACCATGTGCCAAATGCAATATAATAACAATCTGAACACATTCTTGCATAAATGAAATGACCACAATTTTCTCCAAAACTATAACAGATGCAAACTTGTCCTGTGTGGTGGAGATGAGATTTGATAAAGTAAGTGGAAATCCAGTAAAGGTTTCATTTGGCTACTTTGCACTCTCGAGATAATCGTCACCATGTGCCAAATGCAATATAATAGCAATCTGAACACATTCGCGCATAAATGAAATGACCACAATTTTCTCCAAAACTGTAACAGATGCAAACTTGTCCTGTGTGGTGGAGATGAGATTTGATAAAGTAAGTGGAAATCCAGTAAAAGTTTCATTTGGCTACTTTGCACTCTCGAGATAATCGTCACCATGTGCCAAATGCAATATAATAGCAATCTGAACACATTCGCGCATAAATGAAATGACCACAATTTTCTCCAAAACTATAACAGATGCAAACTTGACCTGTGTGGTGGAGATGAGATTTGATAAAGTAAGTGGAAATCCAGTAAAAGTTTCATTTGGCTACTTTGCACTCTCGAGATAATCGTCACCATGTGCCAAATGCAATATAATAGCAATCTGAACACATTCGCGCATAAATGGAATGACCACAATTTTCTCCAAAACTATAACAGATGCAAACTTGTCCTGTGTGGTGGAGATGAGATTTGATAAAGTAAGTGGAAATCCAGTAAAAGTTTCATTTGGCTACTTTGCACTCTCGAGATAATCGTCACCATGTGCCAAATGCAATATAATAGCAATCTGAACACATTCGCGCATAAATGAAATGACCACAATTTTCTCCAAAACTATAACAGATGCTAACTGGTCCTGTGTGGTGGAGATGAGATTTGATAAAGTAAGTGGAAATCCAGTAAAAGTTTCATTTGGCTACTTTGCACTCTCGAGATAATCGTCACCATGTGCCAAATGCAATATAATAGCAATCTGAACACATTCGCGCATAAATGAAATGACCACAATTTTCTCCAAAACTATAACAGATGCAAACTTGTCCTGTGTGGTGGAAATGAGATTTGATAAAGTAAGTGGAAATCCAGTTAAAGTTTCATTTGGCTACTTTGCACTCTCGAGATAATCGTCACCATGTGCCAAATGCAATATAATAGCAATCTGAACACATTCGCGCATAAATGAAATGACCACAATTTTCTCCAAAACTATAACAGATGCAAACTTGTCCTGTGTGGTGGAGATGAGATTTGATAAAGTAAGTGGAAATCCAGTAAAAGTTTCATTTGGCTACTTTGCACTCTCGAGATAATCGTCACCATGTGCCAAATGCAATATAATAGCAATCTGAACACATTCGCGCATAAATGAAATGACCACAATTTTCTCCAAAACTATAACAGATGCAAACTTGTCCTGTGTGGTGGAGATGAGATTTGATAAAGTAAGTGGAAATCCAGTAAAAGTTTCATTTGGCTACTTTGCACTCTCGAGATAATCGTCACCATGTGCCAAATGCAATATAATAGCAATCTGAACATATTCGCGCATAAATGAAATGACCACAATTTTCTCCAAAACTATAACAGATGCAAACTTGTCCTGTGTGGTGGAGATGAGATTTGATAAAGTAAGTGGAAATCCAGTAAAAGTTTCATTTGGCTACTTTGCACTCTCGAGATAATCGTCACCATGTGCCAAATGCAATATAATAGCAATCTGAACACATTCGCGCATAAATGAAATGACCACAATTTTCTCCAAAACTATAACAGATGCAAACTTGTCCTGTGTGGTGGAGATGAGATTTGATAAAGTAAGTGGAAATCCAGTAAAAGTTTCATTTGGCTACTTTGCACTCTCGAGATAATCGTCACCATGTGCCAAATGCAATATAATAGCAATCTGAACACATTCGCGCATAAATGAAATGACCACAATTTTCTCCAAAACTATAACAGATGCAAACTTGTCCTGTGTGGTGGAGATGAGATTTGATAAAGTAAGTGGAAATCCAGTAAAAGTTTCATTTGGCTACTTTGCACTCTCGAGATAATCGTCACCATGTGCCAAATGCAATATAATAGCAATCTGAACACATTCGCGCATAAATGAAATGACCACAATTTTCTCCAAAACTATAACAGATGCAAACTTGTCCTGTGTGGTGGAGATGAGATTTGATAAAGTAAGTGGAAATCCAGTAAAAGTTTCATTTGGCTACTTTTCACTCTCGAGATAATCGTCACCATGTGCCAAATGCAATATAATAGCAATCTAAACACATTCGCGCATAAATGAAATGACCACAATTTTCTCCAAAACTATAACAGATGCAAACTTGTCCTGTGTGGTGGAGATGAGATTTCATAAAGTAAGTGGAAATCCAGTAAAAGTTTCATTTGGCTACTTTGCACTCTCGAGATAATCGTCACCATGTGCCAAATGCAATATAATAGCAATCTGAACACATTCGCGCATAAATGAAATGACCACAATTTTCTCCAAAACTATAACAGATGCAAACTTGTCCTGTGTGGTGGAGATGAGATTTGATAAAGTAAGTGGAAATCTAGTAAAAGTTTCATTTGGCTACTTTGCACTCTCGAGATAATCGTCACCATGTGCCAAATGCAATATAATAGCAATCTGAACACATTCGCGCATAAATGAAATGACCACAATTTTCTCCAAAACTATAACAGATGCAAACTTGTCCTGTGTGGTGGAGATGAGATTTGATAAAGTAAGTGGAAATCCAGTAAAAGTTTCATTTGGCTACTTTGCACTCTCGAGATAATCGTCACCATGTGCCAAATGCAATATAATAGCAATCTGAACACATTCGCGCATAAATGAAATGACCACAATTTTCTCCAAAACTATAACAGATGCAAACCTGTCCTGTTTGGTGGAGATGAGATTTGATAAAGTAAGTGGAAATCCAGTAAAAGTTTCATTTGGCTACTTTGCACTCTCGAGATAATCGTCACCATGTGCCAAATGCAATATAATAGCAATCTGAACACATTCGCGCATAAATGAAATGACCACAATTTTCTCCAAAACTATAACAGATGCAAACTTGTCCTGTGTGGTGGAGATGAGATTTGATAAAGTAAGTGGAAATCCAGTAAAAGTTTCATTTGGCTACTTTGCACTCTCGAGATAATCGTCACCATGTGCCAAATGCAATATAATAGCAATCTGAACACATTCGCGCATAAATGAAATGACCACAATTTTCTCCAAAACTATAACAGATGCAAACTTGTCCTGTGTGGTGGAGATGAGATTTGATAAAGTAAGTGGAAATCCAGTAAAAGTTTCATTTGGCTACTTTGCACTCTCGAGATAATCGTCACCATGTGCCAAATGCAATATAATAGCAATCTGAACACATTCGCGCATAAATGAAATGACCAGAATTTTCTCCAAAACTATAACAGATGCAAACTTGTCCTGTGTAGTGGAGATGAGATTTGATAAAGTAAGTGGAAATCCAGTAAAAGTTTCATTTGGCTACTTTGCACTCTCGAGATAATCGTCACCATGTGCCAAATGCAATATAATAACAATCTGAACACATTCGCGCATAAATGAAATGACCACAATTTTCTCCAAAACTATAACAGATGCAAACTTGTCCTGTGTGGTGGAGATGAGATTTGATAAAGTAAGTGGAAATCCAGTAAAGGTTTCATTTGGCTACTTTGCACTCTCGAGATAATCGTCACCATGTGCCAAATGCAATATAATAGCAATCTGAACACATTCGCGCATAAATGAAATGACCACAATTTTCTCCAAAACTGTAACAGATGCAAACTTGTCCTGTGTGGTGGAGATGAGATTTGATAAAGTAAGTGGAAATCCAGTAAAAGTTTCATTTGGCTACTTTGCACTCTCGAGATAATCGTCACCATGTGCCAAATGCAATATAATAGCAATCTGAACACATTCGCGCATAAATGAAATGACCACAATTTTCTCCAAAACTATAACAGATGCAAACTTGACCTGTGTGGTGGAGATGAGATTTGATAAAGTAAGTGGAAATCCAGTAAAAGTTTCATTTGGCTACTTTGCACTCTCGAGATAATCGTCACCATGTGCCAAATGCAATATAATAGCAATCTGAACACATTCGCGCATAAATGGAATGACCACAATTTTCTCCAAAACTATAACAGATGCAAACTTGTCCTGTGTGGTGGAGATGAGATTTGATAAAGTAAGTGGAAATCCAGTAAAAGTTTCATTTGGCTACTTTGCACTCTCGAGATAATCGTCACCATGTGCCAAATGCAATATAATAGCAATCTGAACACATTCGCGCATAAATGAAATGACCACAATTTTCTCCAAAACTATAACAGATGCTAACTGGTCCTGTGTGGTGGAGATGAGATTTGATAAAGTAAGTGGAAATCCAGTAAAAGTTTCATTTGGCTACTTTGCACTCTCGAGATAATCGTCACCATGTGCCAAATGCAATATAATAGCAATCTGAACACATTCGCGCATAAATGAAATGACCACAATTTTCTCCAAAACTATAACAGATGCAAACTTGTCCTGTGTGGTGGAGATGAGATTTGATAAAGTAAGTGGAAATCCAGTAAAAGTTTCATTTGGCTACTTTGCACTCTCGAGATAATCGTCACCATGTGCCAAATGCAATATAATAGCAATCTGAACACATTCGCGCATAAATGAAATGACCACAATTTTCTCCAAAACTATAACAGATGCAAACTTGTCCTGTGTGGTGGAGATGAGATTTGATAAAGTAAGTGGAAATCCAGTAAAAGTTTCATTTGGCTACATTGCACTCTCGAGATAATCGTCACCATGTGCCAAATGCAATATAATAGCAATCTGAACACATTCGCGCATAAATGAAATGACCACAATTTTCTCCAAAACTATAACAGATGCAAACTTGTCCTGTGTGGTGGAGATGAGATTTGATAAAGTAAGTGGAAATCCAGTAAAAGTTTCATTTGGCTACTTTGCACTCTCGAGATAATCGTCACCATGTGCCAAATGCAATATAATAGCAATCTGAACACATTCGCGCATAAATGAAATGACCACAATTTTCTCCAAAACTATAACAGATGCAAACTTGTCCTGTGTGGTGGAGATGAGATTTGATAAAGTAAGTGGAAATCCAGTAAAGGTTTCATTTGGCTACTTTGCACTCTCGAGATAATCGTCACCATGTGCCAAATGCAATACAATAGCAATCTGAACACATTCGCGCATAAATGAAATGACCACAATTTTCTCCAAAACTATAACAGATGCAAACTTGTCCTGTGTGGTGGAGATGAGATTTGATAAAGTAAGTGGAAATCCAGTAAAAGTTTCATTTGGCTACTTTGCACTCTCGAGATAATCGTCACCATGTGCCAAATGCAATATAATAGCAATCTGAACACATTCGCGCATAAATGAAATGACCACAATGTTCTCCAAAACTATAACAGATGCAAACTTGTCCTGTGTGGTGGAGATGAGATTTGATAAAGTAAGTGGAAATCCAGTAAAAGTTTCATTTGGCTACTTTGCACTCTCGAGATAATCGTCACCATGTGCCAAATGCAATATAATAGCAATCTGAACACATTCGCGCATAAATGAAATGACCACAATTTTCTCCAAAACTATAACAGATGCAAACCTGTCCTGTTTGGTGGAGATGAGATTTGATAAAGTAAGTGGAAATCCAGTAAAAGTTTCATTTGGCTACTTTGCACTCTCGAGATAATCGTCACCATGTGCCAAATGCAATATAATAGCAATCTGAACACATTCGCGCATAAATGAAATGACCACAATTTTCTCCAAAACTATAACAGATGCAAACTTGTCCTGTGTGGTGGAGATGAGATTTGATAAAGTAAGTGGAAATCCAGTAAAAGTTTCATTTGGCTACTTTGCACTCTCGAGATAATCGTCACCATGTGCCAAATGCAATATAATAGCAATCTGAACACATTCGCGCATAAATGAAATGACCACAATTTTCTCCAAAACTATAACAGATGCAAACTTGTCCTGTGTGGTGGAGATGAGATTTGATAAAGTAAGTGGAAATCCAGTAAAAGTTTCATTTGGCTACTTTGCACTCTCGAGATAATCGTCACCATGTGCCAAATGCAATATAATAGCAATCTGAACACATTCGCGCATAAATGAAATGACCAGAATTTTCTCCAAAACTATAACAGATGCAAACTTGTCCTGTGTAGTGGAGATGAGATTTGATAAAGTAAGTGGAAATCCAGTAAAAGTTTCATTTGGCTACTTTGCACTCTCGAGATAATCGTCACCATGTGCCAAATGCAATATAATAACAATCTGAACACATTCGCGCATAAATGAAATGACCACAATTTTCTCCAAAACTATAACAGATGCAAACTTGTCCTGTGTGGTGGAGATGAGATTTGATAAAGTAAGTGGAAATCCAGTAAAGGTTTCATTTGGCTACTTTGCACTCTCGAGATAATCGTCACCATGTGCCAAATGCAATATAATAGCAATCTGAACACATTCGCGCATAAATGAAATGACCACAATTTTCTCCAAAACTGTAACAGATGCAAACTTGTCCTGTGTGGTGGAGATGAGATTTGATAAAGTAAGTGGAAATCCAGTAAAAGTTTCATTTGGCTACTTTGCACTCTCGAGATAATCGTCACCATGTGCCAAATGCAATATAATAGCAATCTGAACACATTCGCGCATAAATGAAATGACCACAATTTTCTCCAAAACTATAACAGATGCAAACTTGACCTGTGTGGTGGAGATGAGATTTGATAAAGTAAGTGGAAATCCAGTAAAAGTTTCATTTGGCTACTTTGCACTCTCGAGATAATCGTCACCATGTGCCAAATGCAATATAATAGCAATCTGAACACATTCGCGCATAAATGGAATGACCACAATTTTCTCCAAAACTATAACAGATGCAAACTTGTCCTGTGTGGTGGAGATGAGATTTGATAAAGTAAGTGGAAATCCAGTAAAAGTTTCATTTGGCTACTTTGCACTCTCGAGATAATCGTCACCATGTGCCAAATGCAATATAATAGCAATCTGAACACATTCGCGCATAAATGAAATGACCACAATTTTCTCCAAAACTATAACAGATGCTAACTGGTCCTGTGTGGTGGAGATGAGATTTGATAAAGTAAGTGGAAATCCAGTAAAAGTTTCATTTGGCTACTTTGCACTCTCGAGATAATCGTCACCATGTGCCAAATGCAATATAATAGCAATCTGAACACATTCGCGCATAAATGAAATGACCACAATTTTCTCCAAAACTATAACAGATGCAAACTTGTCCTGTGTGGTGGAGATGAGATTTGATAAAGTAAGTGGAAATCCAGTAAAAGTTTCATTTGGCTACTTTGCACTCTCGAGATAATCGTCACCATGTGCCAAATGCAATATAATAGCAATCTGAACACATTCGCGCATAAATGAAATGACCACAATTTTCTCCAAAACTATAACAGATGCAAACTTGTCCTGTGTGGTGGAGATGAGATTTGATAAAGTAAGTGGAAATCCAGTAAAAGTTTCATTTGGCTACATTGCACTCTCGAGATAATCGTCACCATGTGCCAAATGCAATATAATAGCAATCTGAACACATTCGCGCATAAATGAAATGACCACAATTTTCTCCAAAACTATAACAGATGCAAACTTGTCCTGTGTGGTGGAGATGAGATTTAATAAAGTAAGTGGAAATCCAGTAAAAGTTTCATTTGGCTACTTTGCACTCTCGAGATAATCGTCACCATGTGCCAAATGCAATATAATAGCAATCTGAACACATTCGCGCATAAATGAAATGACCACAATTTTCTCCAAAACTATAACAGATGCAAACTTGTCCTGTGTGGTGGAGATGAGATTTGATAAAGTAAGTGGAAATCCAGTAAAGGTTTCATTTGGCTACTTTGCACTCTCGAGATAATCGTCACCATGTGCCAAATGCAATACAATAGCAATCTGAACACATTCGCGCATAAATGAAATGACCACAATTTTCTCCAAAACTATAACAGATGCAAACTTGTCCTGTGTGGTGGAGATGAGATTTGATAAAGTAAGTGGAAATCCAGTAAAAGTTTCATTTGGCTACTTTGCACTCTCGAGATAATCGTCACCATGTGCCAAATGCAATATAATAGCAATCTGAACACATTCGCGCATAAATGAAATGACCACAATTTTCTCCAAAACTATAACAGATGCAAACTTGTCCTGTGTGGTGGAGATGAGATTTGATAAAGTAAGTGGAAATCCAGTAAAAGTTTCATTTGGCTACTTTGCACTCTCGAGATAATCGTCACCATGTGCCAAATGCAATATAATAGCAATCTGAACACATTCGCGCATAAATGTAATGACCACAATTTTCTCCAAAACTATAACAGATGCAAACTTGTCCTGTGTGGTGGAGATGAGATTTGATAAAGTAAGTGGAAATTCAGTAAAAGTTTCATTTGGCTACTTTGCACTCTCGAGATAATCGTCACCATGTGCCAAATGCAATATAATAGCAATCTGAACACATTCGCGCATAAATGAAATGACCACAATTTTCTCCAAAACTATAACAGATGCAAACTTGTCCTGTGTGGTGGAGATGAGATTTGATAAAGTAAGTGGAAATCCAGTAAAAGTTTCATTTGGCTACTTTGCACTCTCGAGATAATCGTCACCATGTGCCAAATGCAATATAATAGCAATCTGAACACATTCGCGCATAAATGAAATGACCACAATTTTCTCCAAAACTATAACAGATGCAAACTTGTCCTGTGTGGTGGAGATGAGATTTGATAAAGTAAGTGGAAATCCAGTAAAAGTTTCATTTGGCTACTTTGCACTCTCGAGATAATCGTCACCATGTGCCAAATGCAATATAATAGCAATCTGAACACATTCGCGCATAAATGAAATGACCACAATTTTCTCCAAAACTATAACAGATGCTAACTTGTCCTGTGTGGTGGAGATGAGATTTGATAAAGTAAGTGGAAATCCAGTAAAAGTTTCATTTGGCTACTTTGCACTCTCGAGATAATCGTCACCATGTGCCAAATGCAATATAATAGCAATCTGAACACATTCGCGCATAAATGAAATGACCACAATTTTCTCCAAAACTATAACAGATGCAAACTTGTCCTGTGTGGTGGAGATGAGATTTGATAAAGTAAGTGGAAATCCAGTAAAAGTTTCATTTGGCTACTTTGCACTCTCGAGATAATCGTCACCATGTGCCAAATGCAATATAATAGCAATCTGAACACATTCGCGCATAAATGAAATGACCACACTTTTCTCCAAAACTATAACAGATGCAAACTTGTCCTGTGTGGTGGAGATGAGATTTGATAAAGTAAGTGGAAATCCAGTAAAAGTTTCATTTGGCTACTTTGCACTCTCGAGATAATCGTCACCATGTGCCAAATGCAATATAATAGCAACCTGAACACATTCGCGCATAAATGAAATGACCACAATTTTCTCCAAAACTATACCAGATGCAAACTTGTCCTGTGTGGTGGAGATGAGATTTGATAAAGTAAGTGGAAATCCAGTAAAAGTTTCATTTGGCTACTTTGCACTCTCGAGATAATCGTCACCATGTGCCAAATGCAATATAATAGCAATCTGAACACATTCGCGCATAAATGAAATGACCACAATTTTCTCCAAAACTATAACAGATGAAAACTTGTCCTGTGTGGTGGAGATGAGATTTGATAAAGTAAGTGGAAATCCAGTAAAAGTTTCATTTGGCTACTTTGCACTCTCGAGATAATCGTCACCATGTGCCAAATGCAATATAATAGCAATCTGAACACATTCGCGCATAAATGAAATGACCACAATTTTCTCCAAAACTATAACAGATGCAAACTTGTCCTGTGTGGTGGAGATGAGATTTGATAAAGTAAGTGGAAATCCAGTAAAAGTTTCATTTGGCTACTTTGCACTCTCGAGATAATCGTCACCATGTGCCAAATGCAATATAATAGCAATCTGAACACATTCGCGCATAAATGAAATGACCACAATTTTCTCCAAAACTATAACAGATGCAAACTTGTCCTGTGTGGTGGAGATGAGATTTGATAAAGTAAGTGGAAATCCAGTAAAAGTTTCATTTGGCTACTTTGCACTCTCGAGATAATTGTCACCATGTGCCAAATGCAATATAATAGCAATCTGAACACATTCGCGCATAAATGAAATGACCACAATTTTCTCCAAAACTATAACAGATGCTAACTTGTCCTGTGTGGTGGAGATGAGATTTGATAAAGTAAGTGGAAATCCAGTAAAAGTTTCATTTGGCTACTTTGCACTCTCGAGATAATCGTCACCATGTGCCAAATGCAATATAATAGCAATCTGAACACATTCGCGCATAAATGAAATGACCACAATTTTCTCCAAAACTATAACAGATGCAAACTTGTCCTGTGTGGTGGAGATGAGATTTGATAAAGTAAGTGGAAATCCAGTAAAAGTTTCATTTGGCTACTTTGCACTCTCGAGATAATCGTCACCATGTGCCAAATGCAATATAATAGCAATCTGAACACATTCGCGCATAAATGAAATGACCACACTTTTCTCCAAAACTATAACAGATGCAAACTTGTCCTGTGTGGTGGAGATGAGATTTGATAAAGTAAGTGGAAATCCAGTAAAAGTTTCATTTGGCTACTTTGCACTCTCGAGATAATCGTCACCATGTGCCAAATGCAATATAATAGCAACCTGAACACATTCGCGCATAAATGAAATGACCACAATTTTCTCCAAAACTATACCAGATGCAAACTTGTCCTGTGTGGTGGAGATGAGATTTGATAAAGTAAGTGGAAATCCAGTAAAAGTTTCATTTGGCTACTTTGCACTCTCGAGATAATCGTCACCATGTGCCAAATGCAATATAATAGCAATCTGAACACATTCGCGCATAAATGAAATGACCACAATTTTCTCCAAAATTATAACAGATGAAAACTTGTCCTGTGTGGTGGAGATGAGATTTGATAAAGTAAGTGGAAATCCAGTAAAAGTTTCATTTGGCTACTTTGCACTCTCGAGATAATCGTCACCATGTGCCAAATGCAATATAATAGCAATCTGAACACATTCGCGCATAAATGAAATGACCACAATTTTCTCCAAAACTATAACAGATGCAAACTTGTCCTGTGTGGTGGAGATGAGATTTGATAAAGTAAGTGGAAATCCAGTAAAAGTTTCATTTGGCTACTTTGCGCTCTCGAGATAATCGTCACCATGTGCCAAATGCAATATAATAGCAATCTGAACACATTCGCGCATAAATGAAATGACCACAATTTTCTCCAAAACTATAACAGATGCAAACTTGTCCTGTGTGGTGGAGATGAGATTTGATAAAGTAAGTGGAAATCCAGTAAAGGTTTCATTTGGCTACTTTGCACTCTCTCGACATATTCGTCACCATGTGCCAAATGCAATACAATAGCAATCTGAACACATTCGCGCATAAATGAAATGACCACAATTTTCTCCAAAACTATACCAGATGCAAACTTGTCCTGTGTGGTGGAGATGAGATTTGATAAAGTAAGTGGAAATCCAGTAAAGGTTTCATTTGGCTACTTTGCACTCTCTCGACATATTCGTCACCATGTGCCAAATGCAATACAATAGCAATCTGAACACATTCGCGCATAAATGAAATGACCACAATTTTCTCCAAAACTATAACAGATGCAAACTTGTCCTGTGTGGTGGAGATGAGATTTGATAAAGTAAGTGGAAATCCAGTAAAAGTTTCATTTGGCTACTTTGCGCTCTCGAGATAATCGTCACCATGTGCCAAATGCAATATAATAGCAATCTGAACACATTCGCGCATAAATGAAATGACCACAATTTTCTCCAAAACTATAACAGATGCAAACTTGTCCTGTGTGGTGGAGATGAGATTTGATAAAGTAAGTGGAAATCCAGTAAAGGTTTCATTTGGCTACTTTGCACTCTCTCGACATATTCGTCACCATGTGCCAAATGCAATACAATAGCAATCTGAACACATTCGCGCATAAATGAAATGACCACAATTTTCTCCAAAACTATAACAGATGCAAACTTGTCCTGTGTGGTGGAGATGAGATTTGATAAAGTAAGTGGAAATCCAGTAAAGGTTTCATTTGGCTACTTTGCACTCTCTCGACATATTCGTCACCATGTGCCAAATGCAATACAATAGCAATCTGAACACATTCGCGCATAAATGAAATGACCACAATTTTCTCCAAAACTATAACAGATGCAAACTTGTCCTGTGTGGTGGAGATGAGATTTGATAAAGTAAGTGGAAATTCAGTAAAAGTTTCATTTGGCTACTTTGCACTCTCGAGATAATCGTCATCATGTGCCAAATGCAATATAATAGCAACCTGAACACATTCGCGCATAAATGAAATGACCACAATTTTCTCCAAAACTATAAGAGATGCAAACTTGTCCTGTGTGGTGGAGATGAGATTTGATAAAGTAAGTGGAAATCCAGTAAAAGTTTCATTTGGCTACTTTGCACTCTCGAGATAATCGTCACCATGTGCCAAATGCAATATAATAGCAATCTGAACACATTCGCGCATAAATGAAATGACCACAATGTTCTCCAAAACTATAACAGATGCAAACTTGTCCTGTGTGGTGGAGATGAGATTTGATAAAGTAAGTGGAAATCCAGTAAAAGTTTCATTTGGCTACTTTGCACTCTCGAGATAATCGTCACCATGTGCCAAATGCAATATAATAGCAATCTGAACACATTCGCGCATAAATGAAATGACCACAATTTTCTCCAAAACTATAACAGATGCAAACTTGACTGTGTGGTGGAGATGAGATTTGATAAAGTAAGTGGAAATAGAGTAAAAGTTTCATTTGGCTACTTTGCACTCTCGAGATAATCGTCACCATGTGCCAAATGCAATATAATAGCAATCTGAACACATTCGCGCATAAATGAAATGACCACAATTTTCTCCAAAACTATAACAGATGCAAACTTGTCCTGTGTGGTGGAGATGAGATTTGATAAAGTGGAAATCCAGTAAACGTTTCATTTGGCTACTTTGCACTCTCGAGATAATCGTCATTATGTGCCAAATGCAATATAATAGCAATCTGAACACATTCGCGCATAAATGAAATGACCACAATTTTCTCCAAAACTATAACAGATGCAAACTTGTCCTGTGTGGTGGAGATGAGATTTGATAAAGTAAGTGGAAATCCAGTAAAAGCTTCATTTGGCTACTTTGCACTCTCGAGATAATCGTCACCATGTGCCAAATGCAATATAATAGCAATCTGAACACATTCGCGCATAAATGAAATGACCACAATTTTCTCCAAAACTATAACAGATGCAAACTTGTCCTGTGTGGTGGAGATGAGATTTGATAAAGTAAGTGGAAATCCAGTAAAAGTTTCATTTGGCTACTTTGCACTCTCGAGATAATCGTCACCATGTGCCAAATGCAATATAATAGCAATCTGAACACATTCGCGCATAAATGAAATGACCACAATTTTCTCCAAAACTATAACAGATGCAAATTTGTCCTGTGTGGTGGAGATGAGATTTGATAAAGTAAGTGGAAATCCAGTAAAAGTTTCATTTGGCTACTTTGCACTCTCGAGATAATTGTCACCATGTGCCAAATGCAATATAATAGCAATCTGAACACATTCGCGCATAAATGGAATGACCACAATTTTCTCCAAAACTATAACAGATGCAAACTTGTCCTGTGTGGTGGAGATGAGATTTGATAAAGTAAGTGGAAATCCAGTAAAAGTTTCATTTGGCTACTTTGCACTCTCGAGATAATCGTCACCATGTGCCAAATGCAATATAATAGCAATCTGAACACATTCGCGCATAAATGAAATGACCACAATTTTCTCCAAAACTATAACAGATGCAAACTTGTCCTGTGTGGTGGAGATGAGATTTGATAAAGTAAGTGGAAATCCAGTAAAAGTTTCATTTGGCTACTTTGCACTCTCGAGATAATCGTCACCATGTGCCAAATGCAATATAATAGCAATCTGAACACATTCGCGCATAAATGAAATGACCACAATTTTCTCCAAAACTATAACAGATGCAAACTTGTCCTGTGTGGTGGAGATGAGATTTGCTAAAGTAAGTGGAAATCCAGTAAAGGTTTCATTTGGCTACTTTGCACTCTCGAGATAATCGTCACCATGTGCCAAATGCAATACAATAGCAATCTGAACACATTCGCGCATAAATGAAATGACCACAATTTTCTCCAAAACTATAACAGATGCAAACTTGTCCTGTGTGGTGGAGATGAGATTTGATAAAGTAAGTGGAAATCCAGTAAAAGTTTCATTTGGCTACTTTGCACTCTCGAGATAATCGTCACCATGTGCCAAATGCAATATAATAGCAATCTGAACACATTCGCGCATAAATGAAATGACCACAATTTTCTCCAAAACTATAACAGATGCAAACTTGTCCTGTGTGGTGGAGATGAGATTTGATAAAGTAAGTGGAAATCCAGTAAAAGTTTAATTTGGCTACTTTGCACTCTCGAGATAATCGTCACCATGTGCCAAATGCAATATAATAGCAATCTGAACACATTCGCGCATAAATGAAATGACCACAATTTTCTCCAAAACTATAACAGATGCAAACTTGTCCTGTGTGGTGGAAATGAGATTTGATAAAGTAAGTGGAAATCCAGTAAAGGTTTCATTTGGCTACTTTGCACTCTCGAGATAATCGTCACCATGTGCCAAATGCAATACAATAGCAATCTGAACACATTCGCGCATAAATGAAATGACCACAATTTTCTCCAAAACTATAACAGATGCAAACTTGTCCTGTGTGGTGGAGATGAGATTTGATAAAGTAAGTGGAAATCCAGTAAAAGTTTCATTTGGCTACTTTGCACTCTCGAGATAATCGTCACCATGTGCCAAATGCAATATAATAGCAATCTGAACACATTCGCGCATAAATGAAATGACCACAATTTTCTCCAAAACTATAACAGATGCAAACTTGTCCTGTGTGGTGGAGATGAGATTTGATAAAGTAAGTGGAAATCCAGTAAAAGTTTCATTTGGCTACTTTGCACTCTCGAGATAATCTTCACCATGTGCCAAATGCAATATAATAGCAACCTGAACACATTCGCGCATAAATGAAATGACCACAATTTTCTCCAAAACTATACCAGATGCAAACTTGTCCTGTGTGGTGGAGATGAGATTTGATAAAGTAAGTGGAAATCCAGTAAAAGTTTCATTTGGCTACTTTGCACTCTCGAGATAATCCTCACCATGTGCCAAATGCAATATAATAGCAATCTGAACACATTCGCGCATAAATGAAATGACCACAATCTTCTCCAAAACTATAACAGATGAAAACTTGTCCTGTGTGGTGGAGATGAGATTTGATAAAGTAAGTGGAAATCCAGTAAAAGTTTCATTTGGCTACTTTGCACTCTCGAGATAATCGTCACCATTTGCCAAATGCAATATAATAGCAATCTGAACACATTCGCGCATAAATGAAATGACCACAATTTTCTCCAAAACTATAACAGATGCAAACTTGTCCTGTGTGGTGGAGATGAGATTTGATAAAGTAAGTGGAAATCCAGTAAAAGTTTCATTTGGCTACTTTGCGCTCTCGAGATAATCGTCACCATGTGCCAAATGCAATATAATAGCAATCTGAACACATTCGCGCATAAATGAAATGACCACAATTTTCTCCAAAACTATAACAGATGCAAACTTGTCCTGTGTGGTGGAGATGAGATTTGATAAAGTAAGTGGAAATCCAGTAAAAGTTTCATTTGGCTACTTTGCGCTCTCGAGATAATCGTCACCATGTGCCAAATGCAATATAATAGCAATCTGAACACATTCGCGCATAAATGAAATGACCACAATTTTCTCCAAAACTATAACAGATGCAAACTTGTCCTGTGTGGTGGAGATGAGATTTGATAAAGTAAGTGGAAATCCAGTAAAAGTTTCATTTGGCTACTTTGCACTCTCGAGATAATCGTCACCATGTGCCAAATGCAATATAATAGCAATCTGAACACATTCGCGCATAAATGAAATGACCACAATGTTCTCCAAAACTATAACAGATGCAAACTTGTCCTGTGTGGTGGAGATGAGATTTGATAAAGTAAGTGGAAATCCAGTAAAAGTTTCATTTGGCTACTTTGCACTCTCGAGATAATCGTCACCATGTGCCAAATGCAATATAATAGCAATCTGAACACATTCGCGCATAAATGAAATGACCACAATTTTCTCCAAAACTATAACAGATGCAAACTTGACTGTGTGGTGGAGATGAGATTTGATAAAGTAAGTGGAAATAGAGTAAAAGTTTCATTTGGCTACTTTGCACTCTCGAGATAATCGTCACCATGTGCCAAATGCAATATAATAGCAATCTGAACACATTCGCGCATAAATGAAATGACCACAATTTTCTCCAAAACTATAACAGATGCAAACTTGTCCTGTGTGGTGGAGATGAGATTTGATAAAGTAAGTGGAAATCCAGTAAATGTTTAATTTGGCTACTTTGCACTCTCGAGATAATCGTCATTATGTGCCAAATGCAATATAATAGCAATCTGAACACATTCGCGCATAAATGAAATGACCACAATTTTCTCCAAAACTATAACAGATGCATACTTGTCCTGTGTGGTGGAGATGAGATTTGATAAAGTAAGTGGAAATCCAGTAAAAGCTTCATTTGGCTACTTTGCACTCTCGAGATAATCGTCACCATGTGCCAAATGCAATATAATAGCAATCTGAACACATTCGCGCACAAATGAAATGACCACAATTTTCTCCAAAACTATAACAGATGCAAACTTGTCCTGTGTGGTGGAGATGAGATTTGATAAAGTAAGTGGAAATCCAGTAAAAGTTTCATTTGGCTACTTTGCACTCTCGAGATAATCGTCACCATGTGCCAAATGCAATATAATAGCAATCTGAACACATTCGCGCATAAATGAAATGACCACAATTTTCTCCAAAACTATAACAGATGCAAACTTGTCCTGTGTGGTGGAGATGAGATTTGCTAAAGTAAGTGGAAATCCAGTAAAGGTTTCATTTGGCTACTTTGCACTCTCGAGATAATCGTCACCATGTGCCAAATGCAATACAATAGCAATCTGAACACATTCGCGCATAAATGAAATGACCACAATTTTCTCCAAAACTATAACAGATGCAAACTTGTCCTGTGTGGTGGAGATGAGATTTGATAAAGTAAGTGGAAATCCAGTAAAAGTTTCATTTGGCTACTTTGCACTCTCGAGATAATCGTCACCATGTGCCAAATGCAATATAATAGCAATCTGAACACATTCGCGCATAAATGAAATGACCACAATTTTCTCCAAAACTATAACAGATGCAAACTTGTCCTGTGTGGTGGAGATGAGATTTGATAAAGTAAGTGGAAATCCAGTAAAAGTTTAATTTGGCTACTTTGCACTCTCGAGATAATCGTCACCATGTGCCAAATGCAATATAATAGCAATCTGAACACATTCGCGCATAAATGAAATGACCACAATTTTCTCCAAAACTATAACAGATGCAAACTTGTCCTGTGTGGTGGAAATGAGATTTGATAAAGTAAGTGGAAATCCAGTAAAGGTTTCATTTGGCTACTTTGCACTCTCGAGATAATCGTCACCATGTGCCAAATGCAATACAATAGCAATCTGAACACATTCGCGCATAAATGAAATGACCACAATTTTCTCCAAAACTATAACAGATGCAAACTTGTCCTGTGTGGTGGAGATGAGATTTGATAAAGTAAGTGGAAATCCAGTAAAAGTTTCATTTGGCTACTTTGCACTCTCGAGATAATCGTCACCATGTGCCAAATGCAATATAATAGCAATCTGAACACATTCGCGCATAAATGAAATGACCACAATTTTCTCCAAAACTATAACAGATGCAAACTTGTCCTGTGTGGTGGAGATGAGATTTGATAAAGTAAGTGGAAATCCAGTAAAAGTTTCATTTGGCTACTTTGCACTCTCGAGATAATCTTCACCATGTGCCAAATGCAATATAATAGCAACCTGAACACATTCGCGCATAAATGAAATGACCACAATTTTCTCCAAAACTATACCAGATGCAAACTTGTCCTGTGTGGTGGAGATGAGATTTGATAAAGTAAGTGGAAATCCAGTAAAAGTTTCATTTGGCTACTTTGCACTCTCGAGATAATCCTCACCATGTGCCAAATGCAATATAATAGCAATCTGAACACATTCGCGCATAAATGAAATGACCACAATCTTCTCCAAAACTATAACAGATGAAAACTTGTCCTGTGTGGTGGAGATGAGATTTGATAAAGTAAGTGGAAATCCAGTAAAAGTTTCATTTGGCTACTTTGCACTCTCGAGATAATCGTCACCATTTGCCAAATGCAATATAATAGCAATCTGAACACATTCGCGCATAAATGAAATGACCACAATTTTCTCCAAAACTATAACAGATGCAAACTTGTCCTGTGTGGTGGAGATGAGATTTGATAAAGTAAGTGGAAATCCAGTAAAAGTTTCATTTGGCTACTTTGCGCTCTCGAGATAATCGTCACCATGTGCCAAATGCAATATAATAGCAATCTGAACACATTCGCGCATAAATGAAATGACCACAATTTTCTCCAAAACTATAACAGATGCAAACTTGTCCTGTGTGGTGGAGATGAGATTTGATAAAGTAAGTGGAAATCCAGTAAAAGTTTCATTTGGCTACTTTGCGCTCTCGAGATAATCGTCACCATGTGCCAAATGCAATATAATAGCAATCTGAACACATTCGCGCATAAATGAAATGACCACAATTTTCTCCAAAACTATAACAGATGCAAACTTGTCCTGTGTGGTGGAGATGAGATTTGATAAAGTAAGTGGAAATCCAGTAAAAGTTTCATTTGGCTACTTTGCACTCTCGAGATAATCGTCACCATGTGCCAAATGCAATATAATAGCAATCTGAACACATTCGCGCATAAATGAAATGACCACAATGTTCTCCAAAACTATAACAGATGCAAACTTGTCCTGTGTGGTGGAGATGAGATTTGATAAAGTAAGTGGAAATCCAGTAAAAGTTTCATTTGGCTACTTTGCACTCTCGAGATAATCGTCACCATGTGCCAAATGCAATATAATAGCAATCTGAACACATTCGCGCATAAATGAAATGACCACAATTTTCTCCAAAACTATAACAGATGCAAACTTGACTGTGTGGTGGAGATGAGATTTGATAAAGTAAGTGGAAATAGAGTAAAAGTTTCATTTGGCTACTTTGCACTCTCGAGATAATCGTCACCATGTGCCAAATGCAATATAATAGCAATCTGAACACATTCGCGCATAAATGAAATGACCACAATTTTCTCCAAAACTATAACAGATGCAAACTTGTCCTGTGTGGTGGAGATGAGATTTGATAAAGTAAGTGGAAATCCAGTAAATGTTTAATTTGGCTACTTTGCACTCTCGAGATAATCGTCATTATGTGCCAAATGCAATATAATAGCAATCTGAACACATTCGCGCATAAATGAAATGACCACAATTTTCTCCAAAACTATAACAGATGCATACTTGTCCTGTGTGGTGGAGATGAGATTTGATAAAGTAAGTGGAAATCC
Source organism: Anomaloglossus baeobatrachus (assembly GCF_048569485.1). NCBI lineage: Eukaryota > Metazoa > Chordata > Amphibia > Anura > Aromobatidae > Anomaloglossus > Anomaloglossus baeobatrachus. Next base: position 52,292 of record NW_027443716.1, on the reverse strand, counting down.
AGTAAAAGCTTCATTTGGCTACTTTGCACTCTCGAGATAATCGTCACCATGTGCCAAATGCAATATAATAGCAATCTGAACACATTCGCGCACAAATGAAATGACCACAATTTTCTCCAAAACTATAACAGATGCAAACTTGTCCTGTGTGGTGGAGATGAGATTTGATAAAGTAAGTGGAAATCCAGTAAAAGTTTCATTTGGCTACTTTGCACTCTCGAGATAATCGTCACCATGTGCCAAATGCAATATAATAGCAATCTGAACACATTCGCGCATAAATGAAATGACCACAATTTTCTCCAAAACTATAACAGATGCAAATTTGTCCTGTGTGGTGGAGATGAGATTTGATAAAGTAAGTGGAAATCCAGTAAAAGTTTCATTTGGCTACTTTGCACTCTCGAGATAATCGTCACCATGTGCCAAATGCAATATAACAGCAATCTGAACACATTCGCGCATAAATGGAATGACCACAATTTTCTCCAAAACTATAACAGATGCAAACTTGTCCTGTGTGGTGGAGATGAGATTTGATAAAGTAAGTGGAAATCCAGTAAAAGTTTCATTTGGCTACTTTGCACTCTCGAGATAATCGTCACCATGTGCCAAATGCAATATAATAGCAATCTGAACACATTCGCGCATAAATGAAATGACCACAATTTTCTCCAAAACTATAACAGATGCTAACTTGTCCTGTGTGGTGGAGATGAGATTTGCTAAAGTAAGTGGAAATCCAGTAAAAGTTTCATTTGGCTACTTTGCACTCTCGAGATAATCGTCACCATGTGCCAAATGCAATATAATAGCAATCTGAACACATTCGCGCATAAATGAAATGACCACAATTTTCTCCAAAACTATAACAGATGCAAACTTGTCCTGTGTGGTGGAGATGAGATTTGATAAAGTGGAAATCCAGTAAAGGTTTCATTTGGCTACTTTGCACTCTCGAGATAATCGTCACCATGTGCCAAATGCAATACAATAGCAATCTGAACACATTCGCGCATAAATGAAATGACCACAATTTTCTCCAAAACTATAACAGATGCAAACTTGTCCTGTGTGGTGGAGATGAGATTTGATAAAGTAAGTGGAAATCCAGTAAAGGTTTCATTTGGCTACTTTGCACTCTCTCGACATATTCGTCACCATGTGCCAAATGCAATGCAATAGCAATCTGAACACATTCGCGCATAAATGAAATGACCACAATTTTCTCCAAAACTATAACAGATGCAAACTTGTCCTGTGTGGTGGAGATGAGATTTGATAAAGTAAGTGGAAATCCAGTAAAAGTTTCATTTGGCTACTTTGCACTCTCGAGATAATCGTCACCATGTGCCAAATGCAATATAATAGCAACCTGAACACATTCGCGCATAAATGAAATGACCACAATTTTCTCCAAAACTATAACAGATGCAAACTTGTCCTGTGTGGTGGAGATGAGATTTGATAAAGTAAGTGGAAATCCAGTAAAAGTTTCATTTGGCTACTTTGCACTCTCGAGATAATCCTCACCATGTGCCAAATGCAATATAATAGCAATCTGAACACATTCGCGGATAAATGAAATGACCACAATTTTCTCCAAAACTATAACAGATGCAAACTTGTCCTGTGTGGTGGAGATGAGATTTGATAAAGTAAGTGGAAATCCAGTAAAAGTTTCATTTGGCTACTTTGCACTCTCGAGATAATCGTCACCATGTGCCAAATGCAATATAATAGCAATCTGAACACATTCGCGCATAAATGAAATGACCACAATGTTCTCCAAAACTATAACAGATGCAAACTTGTCCTGTGTGGTGGAGATGAGATTTGATAAAGTAAGTGGAAATCCAGTAAAAGTTTCATTTGGCTACTTTGCACTCTCGAGATAATCGTCACCATGTGCCAAATGCAATATAATAGCAATCTGAACACATTCGCGCATAAATGAAATGACCACAATTTTCTCCAAAACTATAACAGATGCAAACTTGACTGTGTGGTGGAGATGAGATTTGATAAAGTAAGTGGAAATAGAGTAAAAGTTTCATTTGGCTACTTTGCACTCTCGAGATAATCGTCACCATGTGCCAAATGCAATATAATAGCAATCTGAACACATTCGCGCATAAATGAAATGACCACAATTTTCTCCAAAACTATAACAGATGCAAACTTGTCCTGTGTGGTGGAGATGAGATTTGATAAAGTAAGTGGAAATCCAGTAAATGTTTCATTTGGCTACTTTGCACTCTCGAGATAATCATCATTATGTGCCAAATGCAATATAATAGCAATCTGAACACATTCGCGCATAAATGAAATGACCACAATTTTCTCCAAAACTATAACAGATGCATACTTGTCCTGTGTGGTGGAGATGAGATTTGATAAAGTAAGTGGAAATCCAGTAAAAGCTTCATTTGGCTACTTTGCACTCTCGAGATAATCGTCACCATGTGCCAAATGCAATATAATAGCAATCTGAACACATTCGCGCACAAATGAAATGACCACAATTTTCTCCAAAACTATAACAGATGCAAACTTGTCCTGTGTGGTGGAGATGAGATTTGATAAAGTAAGTGGAAATCCAGTAAAAATTTCATTTGGCTACTTTGCACTCTCGAGATAATCGTCACCATGTGCCAAATGCAATATAATAGCAATCTGAACACATTCGCGCATAAATGAAATGACCACAATTTTCTCCAAAACTATAACAGATGCAAACTTGTCCTGTGTGGTGGAGATGAGATTTGATAAAGTAAGTGGAAATCCAGTAAAGGTTTCATTTGGCTACTTTGCACTCTCGAGATAATCGTCACCATGTGCCAAATGCAATACAATAGCAATCTGAACACATTCGCGCATAAATGAAATGACCACAATTTTCTCCAAAACTATAACAGATGCAAACTTGTCCTGTGTGGTGGAGATGAGATTTGATAAAAGTAAGTGGAAATCCAGTAAAAGTTTCATTTGGCTACTTTGCACTCTCGAGATAATCGTCACCATGTGCCAAATGCAATATAACAGCAATCTGAACACATTCGCGCATAAATGGAATGACCACAATTTTCTCCAAAACTATAACAGATGCAAACTTGTCCTGTGTGGTGGAGATGAGATTTGATAAAGTAAGTGGAAATCCAGTAAAAGTTTCATTTGGCTACTTTGCACTCTCGAGATAATCGTCACCATGTGCCAAATGCAATATAATAGCAATCTGAACACATTCGCGCATAAATGAAATGACCACAATTTTCTCCAAAACTATAACAGATGCTAACTTGTCCTGTGTGGTGGAGATGAGATTTGCTAAAGTAAGTGGAAATCCAGTAAAAGTTTCATTTGGCTACTTTGCACTCTCGAGATAATCGTCACCATGTGCCAAATGCAATATAATAGCAATCTGAACACATTCGCGCATAAATGAAATGACCACAATTTTCTCCAAAACTATAACAGATGCAAACTTGTCCTGTGTGGTGGAGATGAGATTTGATAAAGTGGAAATCCAGTAAAGGTTTCATTTGGCTACTTTGCACTCTCGAGATAATCGTCACCATGTGCCAAATGCAATACAATAGCAATCTGAACACATTCGCGCATAAATGAAATGACCACAATTTTCTCCAAAACTATAACAGATGCAAACTTGTCCTGTGTGGTGGAGATGAGATTTGATAAAGTAAGTGGAAATCCAGTAAAGGTTTCATTTGGCTACTTTGCACTCTCTCGACATATTCGTCACCATGTGCCAAATGCAATGCAATAGCAATCTGAACACATTCGCGCATAAATGAAATGACCACAATTTTCTCCAAAACTATAACAGATGCAAACTTGTCCTGTGTGGTGGAGATGAGATTTGATAAAGTAAGTGGAAATCCAGTAAAAGTTTCATTTGGCTACTTTGCACTCTCGAGATAATCGTCACCATGTGCCAAATGCAATATAATAGCAACCTGAACACATTCGCGCATAAATGAAATGACCACAATTTTCTCCAAAACTATAACAGATGCAAACTTGTCCTGTGTGGTGGAGATGAGATTTGATAAAGTAAGTGGAAATCCAGTAAAAGTTTCATTTGGCTACTTTGCACTCTCGAGATAATCCTCACCATGTGCCAAATGCAATATAATAGCAATCTGAACACATTCGCGGATAAATGAAATGACCACAATTTTCTCCAAAACTATAACAGATGCAAACTTGTCCTGTGTGGTGGAGATGAGATTTGATAAAGTAAGTGGAAATCCAGTAAAAGTTTCATTTGGCTACTTTGCACTCTCGAGATAATCGTCACCATGTGCCAAATGCAATATAATAGCAATCTGAACACATTCGCGCATAAATGAAATGACCACAATGTTCTCCAAAACTATAACAGATGCAAACTTGTCCTGTGTGGTGGAGATGAGATTTGATAAAGTAAGTGGAAATCCAGTAAAAGTTTCATTTGGCTACTTTGCACTCTCGAGATAATCGTCACCATGTGCCAAATGCAATATAATAGCAATCTGAACACATTCGCGCATAAATGAAATGACCACAATTTTCTCCAAAACTATAACAGATGCAAACTTGACTGTGTGGTGGAGATGAGATTTGATAAAGTAAGTGGAAATAGAGTAAAAGTTTCATTTGGCTACTTTGCACTCTCGAGATAATCGTCACCATGTGCCAAATGCAATATAATAGCAATCTGAACACATTCGCGCATAAATGAAATGACCACAATTTTCTCCAAAACTATAACAGATGCAAACTTGTCCTGTGTGGTGGAGATGAGATTTGATAAAGTAAGTGGAAATCCAGTAAATGTTTCATTTGGCTACTTTGCACTCTCGAGATAATCATCATTATGTGCCAAATGCAATATAATAGCAATCTGAACACATTCGCGCATAAATGAAATGACCACAATTTTCTCCAAAACTATAACAGATGCATACTTGTCCTGTGTGGTGGAGATGAGATTTGATAAAGTAAGTGGAAGTCCAGTAAAAGCTTCATTTGGCTACTTTGCACTCTCGAGATAATCGTCACCATGTGCCAAATGCAATATAATAGCAATCTGAACACATTCGCGCACAAATGAAATGACCACAATTTTCTCCAAAACTATAACAGATGCAAACTTGTCCTGTGTGGTGGAGATGAGATTTGATAAAGTAAGTGGAAATCCAGTAAAAGTTTCATTTGGCTACTTTGCACTCTCGAGATAATCGTCACCATGTGCCAAATGCTATATAATAGCAATCTGAACACATTCGCGCATAAATGAAATGACCACAATTTTCTCCAAAACTATAACAGATGCAAATTTGTCCTGTGTGGTGGAGATGAGATTTGATAAAGTAAGTGGAAATCCAGTAAAAGTTTCATTTGGCTACTTTGCACTCTCGAGATAATCGTCACCATGTGCCAAATGCAATATAATAGCAATCTGAACACATTCGCGCATAAGTGGAATGACCACAATTTTCTCCAAAACTATAACAGATGCAAACTTGTCCTGTGTGGTGGAGATGAGATTTGATAAAGTAAGTGGAAATCCAGTAAAAGTTTCATTTGGCTACTTTGCACTCTCGAGATAATCGTCACCATGTGCCAAATGCAATATAATAGCAATCTGAACACATTCGCGCATAAATGAAATGACCACAATTTTCTCCAAAACTATAACAGATGCTAACTTGTCCTGTGTGGTGGAGATGAGATTTGATAAAGTAAGTGGAAATCCAGTAAAAATTTCATTTGGCTACTTTGCACTCTCGAGATAATCGTCACCATGTGCCAAATGCAATATAATAGCAATCTGAACACATTCGCGCATAAATGAAATGACCACAATTTTCTCCAAAACTATAACAGATGCAAACTTGTCCTGTGTGGTGGAGATGAGATTTGATAAAGTAAGTGGAAATCCAGTAAAGGTTTCATTTGGCTACTTTGCACTCTCGAGATAATCGTCACCATGTGCCAAATGCAATACAATAGCAATCTGAACACATTCGCGCATAAATGAAATGACCACAATTTTCTCCAAAACTATAACAGATGCAAACTTGTCCTGTGTGGTGGAGATGAGATTTGATAAAAGTAAGTGGAAATCCAGTAAAAGTTTCATTTGGCTACTTTGCACTCTCGAGATAATCGTCACCATGTGCCAAATGCAATATAATAGCAATCTGAACACATTCGCGCATAAATGAAATGACCACAATTTTCTCCAAAACTATAACAGATGCAAACTTGTCCTGTGTGGTGGAGATGAGATTTGATAAAGTAAGTGGAAATCCAGTAAAAGTTTCATTTGGCTACTTTGCACTCTCGAGATAATCCTCACCATGTGCCAAATGCAATATAATAGCAATCTGAACACATTCGCGCATAAATGAAATGACCACAAATTTCTCCAAAACTATAACAGATGCAAACTTGTCCTGTGTGGTGGAGATGAGATTTGATAAAGTAAGTGGAAATCCAGTAAAAGTTTCATTTGGCTACTTTGCGCTCTCGAGATAATCGTCACCATGTGCCAAATGCAATATAATAGCAATCTGAACACATTCGCGCATAAATGAAATGACCACATATTTCTCCAAAACTATAACAGATGCTAACTTGTCCTGTGTGGTGGAGATGAGATTTGATAAAGTAAGTGGAAATCCAGTAAAAGTTTCATTTGGCTACTTTGCACTCTCGAGATAATCGTCACCATGTGCCAAATGCAATATAATAGCAATCTGAACACATTCGCGCATAAATGAAATGACCACAATTTTCTCCAAAACTGTAACAGATGCAAACTTGTCCTGTGTGGTGGAGATGAGATTTGATAAAGTAAGTGGAAATCCAGTAAAAGTTTCATTTGGCTACTTTGCACTCTCGAGATAATCGTCACCATGTGCCAAATGCAATATAATAGCAATCTGAACACATTCGCGCATAAATGAAATGACCACAATTTTCTCCAAAACTATAACAGATGCAAACTTGTCCTGTGTGGTGGAGGTGAGATTTGATAAAGTAAGTGGAAATGCAGTAAAAGTTTCATTTGGCTACTTTGCACTCTCGAGATAATCGTCACCATGTGCCAAATGCAATATAATAGCAATCTGAACACATTCGCGCATAAATGAAATGACCACAATTTTCTCCAAAACTATAACAGATGCAAACTTGTCCTGTGTGGTGGAGATGAGATTTGATAAAGTAAGTGGAAATCCAGTAAAAGTTTCATTTGGCTACTTTGCACTCTCGAGATAATCGTCACCATGTGCCAAATGCAATATAATAGCAATCTGAACACATTCGCGCATAAATGAAATGACCACAATTTTCTCCAAAACTATAACAGATGCAAACTTGTCCTGTGTGGTGGAGATGAGATTTGATAAAGTAAGTGGAAATCCAGTAAAAGTTTCATTTGGCTACTTTGCACTCTCGAGATAATCGTCACCATGTGCCAAATGCAATATAATAGCAATCTGAACACATTCGCGCATAAATGAAATGACCACAATTTTCTCCAAAACTATAACAGATGCAAACTTGTCCTGTGTGGTGGAGATGAGATTTGATAAAGTAAGTGGAAATCCAGTAAAAGTTTCATTTGGCTACTTTGCACTCTCGAGATAATCGTCACCATGTGCCAAATGCAATATAATAGCAATCTGAACACATTCGCGCATAAATGAAATGACCACAATTTTCTCCAAAACTATAACAGATGCAAACTTGTCCTGTGTGGTGGAGATGAGATTTGATAAAGTAAGTGGAAATCCAGTAAAGGTTTCATTTGGCTACTTTGCACTCTCGAGATAATCGTCACCATGTGCCAAATGCAATACAATAGCAATCTGAACACATTCGCGCATAAATGAAATGACCACAATTTTCTCCAAAACTATAACAGATGCAAACTTGTCCTGTGTGGTGGAGATGAGATTTGATAAAGTAAGTGGAAATCCAGTAAAAGTTTCATTTGGCTACTTTGCACTCTCGAGATAATCGTCACCATGTGCCAAATGCAATATAATAGCAATCTGAACACATTCGCGCATAAATGAAATGACCACAATTTTCTCCAAAACTATAACAGATGCAAACTTGTCCTGTGTGGTGGAGATGAGATTTGATAAAGTAAGTGGAAATCCAGTAAAAGTTTCATTTGGCTACTTTGCACTCTCGAGATAATCGTCACCATGTGCCAAATGCAATATAATAGCAATCTGAACACATTCGCGCATAAATGAAATGACCACAATTTTCTCCAAAACTATAACAGATGCAAACTTGTCCTGTGTGGTGGAGATGAGATTTGATAAAGTAAGTGGAAATCCAGTAAAGGTTTCATTTGGCTACTTTGCACTCTCGAGATAATCGTCACCATGTGCCAAATGCAATACAATAGCAATCTGAACACATTCGCGCATAAATGAAATGACCACAATTTTCTCCAAAACTATAACAGATGCAAACTTGTCCTGTGTGGTGGAGATGAGATTTGATAAAAGTAAGTGGAAATCCAGTAAAAGTTTCATTTGGCTACTTTGCACTCTCGAGATAATCGTCACCATGTGCCAAATGCAATATAATAGCAATCTGAACACATTCGCGCATAAATGAAATGACCACAATTTTCTCCAAAACTATAACAGATGCAAACTTGTCCTGTGTGGTGGAGATGAGATTTGATAAAGTAAGTGGAAATCCAGTAAAAGTTTCATTTGGCTACTTTGCACTCTCGAGATAATCCTCACCATGTGCCAAATGCAATATAATAGCAATCTGAACACATTCGCGCATAAATGAAATGACCACATATTTCTCCAAAACTATAACAGATGCTAACTTGTCCTGTGTGGTGGAGATGAGATTTGATAAAGTAAGTGGAAATCCAGTAAAAGTTTCATTTGGCTACTTTGCACTCTCGAGATAATCGTCACCATGTGCCAAATGCAATATAATAGCAATCTGAACACATTCGCGCATAAATGAAATGACCACAATTTTCTCCAAAACTATAACAGATGCAAACTTGTCCTGTGTGGTGGAGATGAGATTTGATAAAGTAAGTGGAAATCCAGTAAAAGTTTCATTTGGCTACTTTGCACTCTCGAGATAATCCTCACCATGTGCCAAATGCAATATAATAGCAATCTGAACACATTCGCGCATAAATGAAATGACCACATATTTCTCCAAAACTATAACAGATGCTAACTTGTCCTGTGTGGTGGAGATGAGATTTGATAAAGTAAGTGGAAATCCAGTAAAAGTTTCATTTGGCTACTTTGCACTCTCGAGATAATCGTCACCATGTGCCAAATGCAATATAATAGCAATCTGAACACATTCGCGCATAAATGAAATGACCACAATTTTCTCCAAAACTATAACAGATGCAAACTTGTCCTGTGTGGTGGAGATGAGATTTGATAAAGTAAGTGGAAATCCAGTAAAAGTTTCATTTGGCTACTTTGCACTCTCGAGATAATCGTCACCATGTGCCAAATGCAATATAATAGCAATCTGAACACATTCGCGCATAAATGAAATGACCACAATTTTCTCCAAAACTATAACAGATGCAAACTTGTCCTGTGTGGTGGAGATGAGATTTGGTAAAGTAAGTGGAAATCCAGTAAAAGTTTCATTTGGCTACTTTGCACTCTCGAGATGATCGTCACCATGTGCCAAATGCAATATAATAGCAATCTGAACACATTCGCGCATAAATGAAATGACCACAATGTTCTCCAAAACTATAACAGATGCAAACTTGTCCTGTGTGGTGGAGGTGAGATTTGATAAAGTAAGTGGAAATGCAGTAAAAGTTTCATTTGGCTACTTTGCGCTCTCGAGATAATCGTCACCATGTGCCAAATGCAATATAATAGCAATCTGAACACATTCGCGCATAAATGAAATGACCACAATTTTCTCCAAAACTATAACAGATGCTAACTTGTCCTGTGTGGTGGAGATGAGATTTGATAAAGTAAGTGGAAATCCAGTAAAAGTTTCATTTGGCTACTTTGCACTCTCGAGATAATCGTCACCATGTGCCAAATGCAATATAATAGCAATCTGAACACATTCGCGCATAAATGAAATGACCACAATTTTCTCCAAAACTATAACAGATGCAAACTTGTCCTGTGTGGTGGAGATGAGATTTGATAAAGTAAGTGGAAATCCAGTAAAAGTTTCATTTGGCTACTTTGCACTCTCGAGATAATCGTCACCATGTGCCAAATGCAATATAATAGCAATCTGAACACATTCGCGCATAAATGAAATGACCACAATGTTCTCCAAAACTATAACAGATGCAAACTTGTCCTGTGTGGTGGAGATGAGATTTGATAAAGTAAGTGGAAATCCAGTAAAAGTTTCATTTGGCTACTTTGCACTCTCGAGATAATCGTCACCATGTGCCAAATGCAATATAATAGCAATCTGAACACATTCGCGCATAAATGAAATGACCACAATTTTCTCCAAAACTATAACAGATGCAAACTTGTCCTGTGTGGTGGAGGTGATATTTGATAAAGTAAGTGGAAATGCAGTAAAAGTTTCATTTGGCTACTTTGCACTCTCGAGATAATCGTCACCATGTGCCAAATGCAATATAATAGCAATCTGAACACATTCGCGCATAAATGAAATGACCACAATTTTCTCCAAAACTATAACAGATGCAAACTTGTCCTGTGTGGTGGAGATGAGATTTGATAAAGTAAGTGGAAATCCAGTAAAAGTTTCATTTGGCTACTTTGCACTCTCGAGATAATCGTCACCATGTGCCAAATGCAATATAATAGCAATCTGAACACATTCGCGCATAAATGAAATGACCACAATTTTCTCCAAAACTATAACAGATGCAAACTTGTCCTGTGTGGTGGAGATGAGATTTGATAAAGTAAGTGGAAATCCAGTAAAAGTTTCATTTGGCTACTTTGCACTCTCGAGATAATCGTCACCATGTGCCAAATGCAATATAATAGCAATCTGAACACATTCGCGCATAAATGAAATGACCACAATTTTCTCCAAAACTATAACAGATGCAAACTTGTCCTGTGTGGTGGAGATGAGATTTGATAAAGTAAGTGGAAATCCAGTAAAAGTTTCATTTGGCTACTTTGCACTCTCGAGATAATCGTCACCATGTGCCAAATGCAATATAATAGCAATCTGAACACATTCGCGCATAAATGAAATGACCACAATTTTCTCCAAAACTATAACAGATGCAAACTTGTCCTGTGTGGTGGAGATGAGATTTGATAAAGTAAGTGGAAATGCAGTAAAAGTTTCATTTGGCTACTTTGCACTCTCGAGATAATCGTCACCATGTGCCAAATGCAATATAATAGCAATCTGAACACATTTGCGCATAAATGAAATGACCACAATTTTCTCCAAAACTATAACAGATGCAAACTTGTCCTGTGTGGTGGAGATGAGATTTGATAAAGTAAGTGGAAATCCAGTAAAAGTTTCATTTGGCTACTTTGCACTCTCGAGATAATCGTCACCATGTGCCAAATGCAATATAATAGCAATCTGAACACATTCGCGCATAAATGAAATGACCACAATTTTCTCCAAAACTATAACAGATGCAAACTTGTCCTGTGTGGTGGAGATGAGATTTGATAAAGTAAGTGGAAATCCAGTAAAAGTTTCATTTGGCTACTTTGCACTCTCGAGATAATCGTCACCATGTGCCAAATGCAATATAATAGCAATCTGAACACATTCGCGCATAAATGAAATGACCACAATTTTCTCAAAAACTATAACAGATGCAAACTTGTCCTGTGTGGTGGAGATGAGATTTGATAAAGTAAGTGGAAATCCAGTAAAAGTTTCATTTGGCTACTTTGCACTCTCGAGATAATCGTCACCATGTGCCAAATGCAATATAATAGCAATCTGAACACATTCGCGCATAAATGAAATGACCACAATTTTCTCCAAAACTATAACAGATGCAAACTTGTCCTGTGTGGTGGAGATGAGATTTGATAAAAGTAAGTGGAAATCCAGTAAAAGTTTCATTTGGCTACTTTGCACTCTCGAGATAATCGTCACCATGTGCCAAATGCAATATAATAGCAATCTGAACACATTCGCGCATAAATGAAATGACCACACTTTTCTCCAAAACTATAACAGATGCAAACTTGTCCTGTGTGGTGGAGATGAGATTTGATAAAGTAAGTGGAAATCCAGTAAAAGTTTCATTTGGCTACTTTGCACTCTCGAGATAATCCTCACCATGTGCCAAATGCAATATAATAGCAATCTGAACACATTCGCGCATAAATGAAATGACCACAAATTTCTCCAAAACTATAACAGATGCAAACTTGTCCTGTGTGGTGGAGATGAGATTTGATAAAGTAAGTGGAAATCCAGTAAAAGTTTCATTTGGCTACTTTGCGCTCTCGAGATAATCGTCACCATGTGCCAAATGCAATATAATAGCAATCTGAACACATTCGCGCATAAATGAAATGACCACATATTTCTCCAAAACTATAACAGATGCTAACTTGTCCTGTGTGGTGGAGATGAGATTTGATAAAGTAAGTGGAAATCCAGTAAAAGTTTCATTTGGCTACTTTGCACTCTCGAGATAATCGTCACCATGTGCCAAATGCAATATAATAGCAATCTGAACACATTCGCGCATAAATGAAATGACCACAATTTTCTCCAAAACTATAACAGATGCAAACTTGTCCTGTGTGGTGGAGATGAGATTTGATAAAGTAAGTGGAAATCCAGTAAAAGTTTCATTTGGCTACTTTGCACTCTCGAGATAATCGTCACCATGTGCCAAATGCAATATAATAGCAATCTGAACACATTCGCGCATAAATGAAATGACCACAATTTTCTCCAAAACTATAACAGATGCAAACTTGTCCTGTGTGGTGGAGATGAGATTTGGTAAAGTAAGTGGAAATCCAGTAAAAGTTTCATTTGGCTACTTTGCACTCTCGAGATGATCGTCACCATGTGCCAAATGCAATATAATAGCAATCTGAACACATTCGCGCATAAATGAAATGACCACAATGTTCTCCAAAACTATAACAGATGCAAACTTGTCCTGTGTGGTGGAGGTGAGATTTGATAAAGTAAGTGGAAATCCAGTAAAAGTTTCATTTGGCTACTTTGCACTCTCGAGATAATCGTCACCATGTGCCAAATGCAATATAATAGCAATCTGAACACATTCGCGCATAAATGAAATGACCACAATTTTCTCCAAAACTATAACAGATGCAAACTTGTCCTGTGTGGTGGAGATGAGATTTGATAAAGTAAGTGGAAATCCAGTAAAAGTTTCATTTGGCTACTTTGCACTCTCGAGATAATCGTCACCATGTGCCAAATGCAATATAATAGCAATCTGAACACATTCGCGCATAAATGAAATGACCACAATTTTCTCCAAAACTATAACAGATGCAAACTTGTCCTGTGTGGTGGAGATGAGATTTGATAAAGTAAGTGGAAATCCAGTAAAAGTTTCATTTGGCTACTTTGCACTCTCGAGATAATCGTCACCATGTGCCAAATGCAATATAATAGCAATCTGAACACATTCGCGCATAAATGAAATGACCACAATTTTCTCCAAAACTATAACAGATGCAAACTTGTCCTGTGTGGTGGAGGTGAGATTTGATAAAGTAAGTGGAAATGCAGTAAAAGTTTCATTTGGCTACTTTGCACTCTCGAGATAATCGTCACCATGTGCCAAATGCAATATAATAGCAATCTGAACACATTCGCGCATAAATGAAATGACCACAATTTTCTCCAAAACTATAACAGATGCAAACTTGTCCTGTGTGGTGGAGATGAGATTTGATAAAGTAAGTGGAAATCCAGTAAAAGTTTCATTTGGCTACTTTGCACTCTCGAGATAATCGTCACCATGTGCCAAATGCAATATAATAGCAATCTGAACACATTCGCGCATAAATGAAATGACCACAATTTTCTCCAAAACTATAACAGATGCAAACTTGTCCTGTGTGGTGGAGATGAGATTTGATAAAGTAAGTGGAAATCCAGTAAAAGTTTCATTTGGCTACTTTGCACTCTCGAGATAATCGTCACCATGTGCCAAATGCAATATAATAGCAATCTGAACACATTCGCGCATAAATGAAATGACCACAATTTTCTCCAAAACTATAACAGATGCAAACTTGTCCTGTGTGGTGGAGATGAGATTTGATAAAGTAAGTGGAAATCCAGTAAAAGATTCATTTGGCTACTTTGCACTCTCGAGATAATCGTCACCATGTGCCAAATGCAATATAATAGCAATCTGAACACATTCGCGCATAAATGAAATGACCACAATTTTCTCCAAAACTATAACAGATGCAAACTTGTCCTGTGTGGTGGAGATGAGATTTGATAAAGTAAGTGGAAATGCAGTAAAAGTTTCATTTGGCTACTTTGCACTCTCGAGATAATCGTCACCATGTGCCAAATGCAATATAATAGCAATCTGAACACATTTGCGCATAAATGAAATGACCACAATTTTCTCCAAAACTATAACAGATGCAAACTTGTCCTGTGTGGTGGAGATGAGATTTGATAAAGTAAGTGGAAATCCAGTAAAAGTTTCATTTGGCTACTTTGCACTCTCGAGATAATCGTCACCATGTGCCAAATGCAATATAATAGCAATCTGAACACATTCGCGCATAAATGAAATGACCACAATTTTCTCCAAAACTATAACAGATGCAAACTTGTCCTGTGTGGTGGAGATGAGATTTGATAAAGTAAGTGGAAATCCAGTAAAAGTTTCATTTGGCTACTTTGCACTCTCGAGATAATCGTCACCATGTGCCAAATGCAATATAATAGCAATCTGAACACATTCGCGCATAAATGAAATGACCACAATTTTCTCAAAAACTATAACAGATGCAAACTTGTCCTGTGTGGTGGAGATGAGATTTGATAAAGTAAGTGGAAATCCAGTAAAAGTTTCATTTGGCTACTTTGCACTCTCGAGATAATCGTCACCATGTGCCAAATGCAATATAATAGCAATCTGAACACATTCGCGCATAAATGAAATGACCACAATTTTCTCCAAAACTATAACAGATGCAAACTTGTCCTGTGTGGTGGAGATGAGATTTGATAAAGTAAGTGGAAATCCAGTAAAAGTTTCATTTGGCTACTTTGCACTCTCGAGATAATCGTCACCATGTGCCAAATGCAATATAATAGCAATCTGAACACATTCGCGCATAAATGAAATGACCACAATTTTCTCCAAAACTATAACAGATGCAAACTTGTCCTGTGTGGTGGAGATGAGATTTGATAAAGTAAGTGGAAATCCAGTAAAAGTTTCATTTGGCTACTTTGCACTCTCGAGATAATCGTCACCATGTGCCAAATGCAATATAATAGCAATCTGAACACATTCGCGCATAAATGAAATGACCACAATTTTCTCCAAAACTATAACAGATGCAAACTTGTCCTGTGTGGTGGAGATGAGATTTGATAAAGTAAGTGGAAATCCAGTAAAAGTTTCATTTGGCTACTTTGCACTCTCGAGATAATCGTCACCATGTGCCAAATGCAATATAATAGCAATCTGAACACATTCGCGCATAAATGAAATGACCACAATTTTCTCAAAAACTATAACAGATGCAAACTTGTCCTGTGTGGTGGAGATGAGATTTGATAAAGTAAGTGGAAATCCAGTAAAAGTTTCATTTGGCTACTTTGCACTCTCGAGATAATCGTCACCATGTGCCAAATGCAATATAATAGCAATCTGAACACATTCGCGCATAAATGAAATGACCACAATTTTCTCCAAAACTATAACAGATGCAAACTTGTCCTGTGTGGTGGAGATGAGATTTGATAAAGTAAGTGGAAATCCAGTAAAAGTTTCATTTGGCTACTTTGCACTCTCGAGATAATCGTCACCATGTGCCAAATGCAATATAATAGCAATCTGAACACATTCGCGCATAAATGAAATGACCACAATTTTCTCAAAAACTATAACAGATGCAAACTTGTCCTGTGTGGTGGAGATGAGATTTGATAAAGTAAGTGGAAATCCAGTAAAAGTTTCATTTGGCTACTTTGCACTCTCGAGATAATCGTCACCATGTGCCAAATGCAATATAATAGCAATCTGAACACATTCGCGCATAAATGAAATGACCACAATTTTCTCCAAAACTATAACAGATGCAAACTTGTCCTGTGTGGTGGAGATGAGATTTGATAAAGTAAGTGGAAATCCAGTAAAAGTTTCATTTGGCTACTTTGCACTCTCGAGATAATCGTCACCATGTGCCAAATGCAATATAATAGCAATCTGAACACATTCGCGCATAAATGAAATGACCACAATTTTCTCCAAAACTATAACAGATGCAAACTTGTCCTGTGTGGTGGAGATGAGATTTGATAAAGTAAGTGGAAATCCAGTAAAAGTTTCATTTGGCTACTTTGCACTCTCGAGATAATCGTCACCATGTGCCAAATGCAATATAATAGCAATCTGAACACATTCGCGCATAAATGAAATGACCAAAATTTTCTCCAAAACTATAACAGATGCAAACTTGTCCTGTGTGGTGGAGATGAGATTTGATAAAGTAAGTGGAAATCCAGTAAAAGTTTCATTTGGCTACTTTGCACTCTCGAGATAATCGTCACCATGTGCCAAATGCAATATAATAGCAATCTGAACACATTCGCGCATAAATGAAATGACCACAATTTTCTCAAAAACTATAACAGATGCAAACTTGTCCTGTGTGGTGGAGATGAGATTTGATAAAGTAAGTGGAAATCCAGTAAAAGTTTCATTTGGCTACTTTGCACTCTCGAGATAATCGTCACCATGTGCCAAATGCAATATAATAGCAATCTGAACACATTCGCGCATAAATGAAATGACCACAATTTTCTCCAAAACTATAACAGATGCAAACTTGTCCTGTGTGGTGGAGATGAGATTTGATAAAGTAAGTGGAAATCCAGTAAAAGTTTCATTTGGCTACTTTGCACTCTCGAGATAATCGTCACCATGTGCCAAATGCAATATAATAGCAATCTGAACACATTCGCGCATAAATGAAATGACCACAATTTTCTCCAAAACTATAACAGATGCAAACTTGTCCTGTGTGGTGGAGATGAGATTTGATAAAGTAAGTGGAAATCCAGTAAAAGTTTCATTTGGCTACTTTGCACTCTCGAGATAATCGTTACCATGTGCCAAATGCAATATAATAGCAACCTGAACACATTCGCGCATAAATGAAATGACCACAATTTTCTCCAAAACTATAACAGATGCAAACTTGTCTTGTGTGGTGGAGATGAGATTTGATAAAGTAAGTGGAAATCCAGTAAAAGTTTCATTTGGCTACTTTGCACTCTCGAGATAATCGTCACCATGTGCCAAATGCAATATAATAGCAATCTGAACACATTCGCGCATAAATGAAATGACCACAATTTTCTCCAAAACTATAACAGATGCAAACTTGTCCTGTGTGGTGGAGATGAGATTTGATAAAGTAAGTGGAAATCCAGTAAAAGTTTCATTTGGCTACTTTGCACTCTCGAGATAATCGTCACCATGTGCCAAATGCAATATAATAGCAATCTGAACACATTCGCGCATAAATGAAATGACCACAATGTTCTCCAAAACTATAACAGATGCAAACTTGTCCTGTGTGGTGGAGATGAGATTTGATAAAGTAAGTGGAAATCCAGTAAAAGTTTCATTTGGCTACTTTGCACTCTCGAGATAAACGTCACCATGTGCCAAATGCAATATAATAGCAATCTGAACACATTCGCGCATAAATGAAATGACCACAATTTTCTCCAAAACTATAACAGATGCAAACTTGACTGTTTGGTAGAGATGAGATTTGATAAAGTAAGTGGAAATAGAGTAAAAGTTTCATTTGGCTACTTTGCACTCTCGAGATAATCGTCACCATGTGCCAAATGCAATATAATAGCAATCTGAACACATTCGCGCATAAATGAAATGACCACAATTTTCTCCAAAACTATAACAGATGCAAACTTGTCCTGTGTGGTGGAGATGAGATTTGATAAAGTAAGTGGAAATCCAGTAAAAGTTTCATTTGGCTACTTTGCACTCTCGAGATAATCGTCATTATGTGCCAAATGCAATATAATAGCAATCTGAACACATTCGCGCATAAATGAAATGACCACAATTTTCTCCAAAACTATAACAGATGCAAACTTGTCCTGTGTGGTGGAGATGAGATTTGATAAAGTAAGTGGAAATCCAGTAAAAGTTTCATTTGGCTACTTTGCACTCTCGAGATAATCGTCACCATGTGCCAAATGCAATATAATAGCAATCTGAACACATTCGCGCATAAATGAAATGACCACAATTTTCTCCAAAACTATAACAGATGCAAACTTGTCCTGTGTGGTGGAGATGAGATTTGATAAAGTAAGTGGAAATCCAGTAAAAGTTTCATTTGGCTACTTTGCACTCTCGAGATAATCGTCACCATGTGCCAAATGCAATATAATAGCAATCTGAACACATTCGCGCATAAATGAAAGGACCACAATTTTCTCCAAAACTATAACAGATGCAAACTTGTCCTGTGTGGTGGAGATGAGATTTGATAAAGTAAGTGGAAATCCAGTAAAAGTTTCATTTGGCTACTTTGCACTCTCGAGATAATCGTTACCATGTGCCAAATGCAATATAATAGCAACCTGAACACATTCGCGCATAATTGAAATGACCACAATTTTCTCCAAAACTATAACAGATGCAAACTTGTCCTGTGTGGTGGAGATGAGATTTGATAAAGTAAGTGGAAATCCAGTAAAAGTTTCATTTGGCTACTTTGCACTCTCGAGATAATCGTCACCATGTGCCAAATGCAATATAATAGCAATCTGAACACATTCGCGCATAAATGAAATGACCACAATTTTCTCCAAAACTATAACAGATGCAAACTTGTCCTGTGTGGTGGAGATGAGATTTGATAAAGTAAGTGGAAATCCAGTAAAAGTTTCATTTGGCTACTTTGCACTCTCGAGATAATCGTCACCATGTGCCAAATGCAATATAATAGCAATCTGAACACATTCGCGCATAAATGAAATGACCACAATGTTCTCCAAAACTATAACAGATGCAAACTTGTCCTGTGTGGTGGAGATGAGATTTGATAAAGTAAGTGGAAATCCAGTAAAAGTTTCATTTGGCTACTTTGCACTCTCGAGATAATCGTCACCATGTGCCAAATGCAATATAATAGCAATCTGAACACATTCGCGCATAAATGAAATGACCACAATTTTCTCCAAAACTATAACAGATGCAAACTTGACTGTTTGGTAGAGATGAGATTTGATAAAGTAAGTGGAAATAGAGTAAAACTTTCATTTGGCTACTTTGCACTCTCGAGATAATCGTCACCATGTGCCAAATGCAATATAATAGCAATCTGAACACATTCGCGCATAAATGAAATGACCACAATTTTCTCCAAAACTATAACAGATGCAAACTTGTCCTGTGTGGTGGAGATGAGATTTGATAAAGTAAGTGGAAATCCAGTAAAAGTTTCATTTGGCTACTTTGCACTCTCGAGATAATCGTCATTATGTGCCAAATGCAATATAATAGCAATCTGAACACATTCGCGCATAAATGAAATGACCACAATTTTCTCCAAAACTATAACAGATGCAAACTTGTCCTGTGTGGTGGAGATGAGATTTGATAAAGTAAGTGGAAATCCAGTAAAAGTTTCATTTGGCTACTTTGCACTCTCGAGATAATCGTCACCATGTGCCAAATGCAATATAATAGCAATCTGAACACATTCGCGCATAAATGAAATGACCACAATTTTCTCCAAAACTATAACAGATGCAAACTTGTCCTGTGTGGTGGAGATGAGATTTGATAAAGTAAGTGGAAATCCAGTAAAAGTTTCATTTGGCTACTTTGCACTCTCGAGATAATCGTCACCATGTGCCAAATGCAATATAATAGCAATCTGAACACATTCGCGCATAAATGAAATGACCACAATTTTCTCCAAAACTATAACAGATGCAAACTTGTCCTGTGTGGTGGAGATGAGATTTGATAAAGTAAGTGGAAATCCAGTAAAAGTTTCATTTGGCTACTTTGCACTCTCGAGATAATCGTCACCATGTGCCAAATGCAATATAATAGCAATCTGAACACATTCGCGCATAAATGAAATGACCACAATTTTCTCCAAAACTATAACAGATGCAAACTTGTCCTGTGTGGTGGAGATGAGATTTGATAAAGTAAGTGGAAATCCAGTAAAAGTTTCATTTGGCTACTTTGCACTCTCGAGATAATCGTCACCATGTGCCAAATGCAATATAATAGCAATCTGAACACATTCGCGCATAAATGAAATGACCACAATTTTCTCCAAAACTATAACAGATGCAAACTTGTCCTGTGTGGTGGAGATGAGATTTGATAAAGTAAGTGGAAATCCAGTAAAAGTTTCATTTGGCTACTTTGCACTCTCGAGATAATCGTCACCATGTGCCAAATGCAATATAATAGCAATCTGAACACATTCGCGCATAAATGAAATGACCACAATTTTCTCCAAAACTATAACAGATGCAAACTTGACTGTTTGGTAGAGATGAGATTTGATAAAGTAAGTGGAAATAGAGTAAAAGTTTCATTTGGCTACTTTGCACTCTCGAGATAATCGTCACCATGTGCCAAATGCAATATAATAGCAATCTGAACACATTCGCGCATAAATGAAATGACCACAATTTTCTCCAAAACTATAACAGATGCAAACTTGTCCTGTGTGGTGGAGATGAGATTTGATAAAGTAAGTGGAAATCCAGTAAAAGTTTCATTTGGCTACTTTGCACTCTCGAGATAATCGTCACCATGTGCCAAATGCAATATAATAGCAATCTGAACACATTCGCGCATAAATGAAATGACCACAATTTTCTCCAAAACTATAACAGATGCAAACTTGTCCTGTGTGGTGGAGATGAGATTTGATAAAGTAAGTGGAAATCCAGTAAAAGTTTCATTTGGCTACTTTGCACTCTCGAGATAATCGTCACCATGTGCCAAATGCAATATAATAGCAATCTGAACACATTCGCGCATAAATGAAATGACCACAATTTTCTCCAAAACTATAACAGATGCAAACTTGTCCTGTGTGGTGGAGATGAGATTTGATAAAGTAAGTGGAAATCCAGTAAAAGTTTCATTTGGCTACTTTGCACTCTCGAGATAATCGTTACCATGTGCCAAATGCAATATAATAGCAACCTGAACACATTCGCGCATAAATGAAATGACCACAATTTTCTCCAAAACTATAACAGATGCAAACTTGTCCTGTGTGGTGGAGATGAGATTTGATAAAGTAAGTGGAAATCCAGTAAAAGTTTCATTTGGCTACTTTGCACTCTCGAGATAATCGTGACCATGTGCCAAATGCAATATAATAGCAATCTGAACACATTCGCGCATAAATGAAATGACCACAATTTTCTCCAAAACTATAACAGATGCAAACTTGTCCTGTGTGGTGGAGATGAGATTTGATAAAGTAAGTGGAAATCCAGTAAAAGTTTCATTTGGCTACTTTGCACTCTCGAGATAATCGTCACCATGTGCCAAATGCAATATAATAGCAATCTGAACACATTCGCGCATAAATGAAATGACCACAATGTTCTCCAAAACTATAACAGATGCAAACTTGTCCTGTGTGGTGGAGATGAGATTTGATAAAGTAAGTGGAAATCCAGTAAAAGTTTCATTTGGCTACTTTGCACTCTCGAGATAATCGTCACCATGTGCCAAATGCAATATAATAGCAATCTGAACACATTCGCGCATAAATGAAATGACCACAATTTTCTCCAAAACTATAACAGATGCAAACTTGACTGTTTGGTAGAGATGAGATTTGATAAAGTAAGTGGAAATAGAGTAAAAGTTTCATTTGGCTACTTTGCACTCTCGAGATAATCGTCACCATGTGCCAAATGCAATATAATAGCAATCTGAACACATTCGCGCATAAATGAAATGACCACAATTTTCTCCAAAACTATAACAGATGCAAACTTGTCCTGTGTGGTGGAGATGAGATTTGATAAAGTAAGTGGAAATCCAGTAAAAGTTTCATTTGGCTACTTTGCACTCTCGAGATAATCGTCATGTGCCAAATGCAATATAATAGCAATCTGAACACATTCGCGCATAAATGAAATGACCACAATTTTCTCCAAAACTATAACAGATGCAAACTTGTCCTGTGTGGTGGAGATGAGATTTGATAAAGTAAGTGGAAATCCAGTAAAAGTTTCATTTGGCTACTTTGCACTCTCGAGATAATCGTCACCATGTGCCAAATGCAATATAATAGCAATCTGAACACATTCGCGCATAAATGAAATGACCACAATTTTCTCCAAAACTATAACAGATGCAAACTTGTCCTGTGTGGTGGAGATGAGATTTGATAAAGTAAGTGGAAATCCAGTAAAAGTTTCATTTGGCTACTTTGCACTCTCGAGATAATCGTCACCATGTGCCAAATGCAATATAATAGCAATCTGAACACATTCGCGCATAAATGAAATGACCACAATTTTCTCCAAAACTATAACAGATGCAAACTTGACTGTTTGGTAGAGATGAGATTTGATAAAGTAAGTGGAAATAGAGTAAAAGTTTCATTTGGCTACTTTGCACTCTCGAGATAATCGTCACCATGTGCCAAATGCAATATAATAGCAATCTGAACACATTCGCGCATAAATGAAATGACCACAATTTTCTCCAAAACTATAACAGATGCAAACTTGTCCTGTGTGGTGGAGATGAGATTTGATAAAGTAAGTGGAAATCCAGTAAAAGTTTCATTTGGCTACTTTGCACTCTCGAGATAATCGTCACCATGTGCCAAATGCAATATAATAGCAATCTGAACACATTCGCGCATAAATGAAATGACCACAATTTTCTCCAAAACTATAACAGATGCAAACTTGTCCTGTGTGGTGGAGATGAGATTTGATAAAGTAAGTGGAAATCCAGTAAAAGTTTCATTTGGCTACTTTGCACTCTCGAGATAATCGTCACCATGTGCCAAATGCAATATAATAGCAATCTGAACACATTCGCGCATAAATGAAATGACCACAATTTTCTCCAAAACTATAACAGATGCAAACTTGTCCTGTGTGGTGGAGATGAGATTTGATAAAGTAAGTGGAAATCCAGTAAAAGTTTCATTTGGCTACTTTGCACTCTCGAGATAATCGTTACCATGTGCCAAATGCAATATAATAGCAACCTGAACACATTCGCGCATAAATGAAATGACCACAATTTTCTCCAAAACTATAACAGATGCAAACTTGTCCTGTGTGGTGGAGATGAGATTTGATAAAGTAAGTGGAAATCCAGTAAAAGTTTCATTTGGCTACTTTGCACTCTCGAGATAATCGTGACCATGTGCCAAATGCAATATAATAGCAATCTGAACACATTCGCGCATAAATGAAATGACCACAATTTTCTCCAAAACTATAACAGATGCAAACTTGTCCTGTGTGGTGGAGATGAGATTTGATAAAGTAAGTGGAAATCCAGTAAAAGTTTCATTTGGCTACTTTGCACTCTCGAGATAATCGTCACCATGTGCCAAATGCAATATAATAGCAATCTGAACACATTCGCGCATAAATGAAATGACCACAATGTTCTCCAAAACTATAACAGATGCAAACTTGTCCTGTGTGGTGGAGATGAGATTTGATAAAGTAAGTGGAAATCCAGTAAAAGTTTCATTTGGCTACTTTGCACTCTCGAGATAATCGTCACCATGTGCCAAATGCAATATAATAGCAATCTGAACACATTCGCGCATAAATGAAATGACCACAATTTTCTCCAAAACTATAACAGATGCAAACTTGACTGTTTGGTAGAGATGAGATTTGATAAAGTAAGTGGAAATAGAGTAAAAGTTTCATTTGGCTACTTTGCACTCTCGAGATAATCGTCACCATGTGCCAAATGCAATATAATAGCAATCTGAACACATTCGCGCATAAATGAAATGACCACAATTTTCTCCAAAACTATAACAGATGCAAACTTGTCCTGTGTGGTGGAGATGAGATTTGATAAAGTAAGTGGAAATCCAGTAAAAGTTTCATTTGGCTACTTTGCACTCTCGAGATAATCGTCATGTGCCAAATGCAATATAATAGCAATCTGAACACATTCGCGCATAAATGAAATGACCACAATTTTCTCCAAAACTATAACAGATGCAAACTTGTCCTGTGTGGTGGAGATGAGATTTGATAAAGTAAGTGGAAATCCAGTAAAAGTTTCATTTGGCTACTTTGCACTCTCGAGATAATCGTCACCATGTGCCAAATGCAATATAATAGCAATCTGAACACATTCGCGCATAAATGAAATGACCACAATTTTCTCCAAAACTATAACAGATGCAAACTTGTCCTGTGTGGTGGGGATGAGATTTGATAAAGTAAGTGGAAATCCAGTAAAAGTTTCATTTGGCTACTTTGCACTCTCGAGATAATCGTCACCATGTGCCAAATGCAATATAATAGCAATCTGAACACATTCGCGCATAAATGAAATGACCACAATTTTCTCCAAAACTATAACAGATGCAAACTTGTCCTGTGTGGTGGAGATGAGATTTGATAAAGTAAGTGGAAATCCAGTAAAAGTTTCATTTGGCTACTTTGCACTCTCGAGATAATCGTCACCATGTGCCAAATGCAATATAATAGCAATCTGAACACATTCGCGCATAAATGAAATGACCACAATTTTCTCCAAAACTATAACAGATGCAAACTTGTCCTGTGTGGTGGAGATGAGATTTGATAAAGTAAGTGGAAATCCAGTAAAAGTTTCATTTGGCTACTTTGCACTCTCGAGATAATCGTCACCATGTGCCAAATGCAATATAATAGCAATCTGAACACATTCGCGCATAAATGAAATGACCACAATTTTCTCCAAAACTATAACAGATGCAAACTTGTCCTGTGTGGTGGAGATGAGATTTGATAAAGTAAGTGGAAATCCAGTAAAAGTTTCATTTGGCTTCTTTGCACTCTCGAGATAATCGTCACCATGTGCCAAATGCAATATAATAGCAATCTGAACACATTCGCGCATAAATGAAATGACCACAATTTTCTCCAAAACTATAACAGATGCAAACTTGTCCTGTGTGGTGGAGATGAGATTTGATAAAGTAAGTGGAAATCCAGTAAAAGTTTCATTTGGCTACTTTGCACTCTCGAGATAATCGTCACCATGTGCCAAATGCAATATAATAGCAATCTGAACACATTCGCGCATAAATGAAATGATTACAATTTTCTCCAAAACTATAACAGATGCAAACTTGTCCTGTGTGGTGGAGATGAGATTTGATAAAGTAAGTGGAAATCCAGTAAAAGTTTCATTTGGCTACTTTGCACTCTCGAGATAATCGTCACCATGTGCCAAATGCAATATAATAGCAATCTGAACACATTCGCGCATAAATGAAATGACCACAATTTTCTCCAAAACTATAACAGATGCAAACTTGTCCTGTGTGGTGGAGATGAGATTTGATAAAGTAAGTGGAAATCCAGTAAAAGTTTCATTTGGCTACTTTGCACTCTCGAGATAATCGTCACCATGTGCCAAATGCAATATAATAGCAATCTGAACACATTCGCGCATAAATGAAATGACCACAATTTTCTCCAAAACTATAACAGATGCAAACTTGACCTGTGTGGTGGAGATGAGATTTGATAAAGTAAGTGGAAATCCAGTAAAAGTTTCATTTGGCTACTTTGCACTCTCGAGATAATCGTCACCATGTGCCAAATGCAATATAATAGCAATCTGAACACATTCGCGCATAAATGAAATGACCACAATTTTCTCCAAAACTATAACAGATGCAAACTTGTCCTGTGTGGTGGAGATGAGATTTGATAAAGTAAGTGGAAATGCAGTAAAAGTTTCATTTGGCTACTTTGCACTCTCGAGATAATCGTCACCATGTGCCAAATGCAATATAATAGCAATCTGAACACATTCGCGCATAAATGAAATGACCACAATTTTCTCCAAAACTATAACAGATGCAAACTTGTCCTGTGTGGTGGAGATGAGATTTGATAAAGTAAGTGGAAATCCAGTAAAAGTTTAATTTGGCTACTTTGCACTCTCGAGATAATCGTCATTATGTGCCAAATGCAATATAATAGCAATCTGAACACATTCGCGCATAAATGAAATGACCACAATTTTCTCCAAAACTATAACAGATGCAAACTTGTCCTGTGTGGTGGAGATGAGATTTGATAAAGTAAGTGGAAATCCAGTAAAAGCTTCATTTGGCTACTTTGCACTCTCGAGATAATCGTCACCATGTGCCAAATGCAATATAATAGCAATCTGAACACATTCGCGCATAAATGAAATGACCACAATTTTCTCCAAAACTATAACAGATGCAAACTTGTCCTGTGTGGTGGAGATGAGATTTGATAAAGTAAGTGGAAATCCAGTAAAAGTTTCATTTGGCTACTTTGCACTCTCGAGATAATCGTCACCATGTGCCAAATGCAATATAATAGCAATCTGAACACATTCGCGCATAAATGAAATGATTACAATTTTCTCCAAAACTATAACAGATGCAAACTTGTCCTGTGTGGTGGAGATGAGATTTGATAAAGTAAGTGGAAATCCAGTAAAAGTTTCATTTGGCTACTTTGCACTCTCGAGATAATCGTCACCATGTGCCAAATGCAATATAATAGCAATCTGAACACATTCGCGCATAAATGAAATGACCACAATTTTCTCCAAAACTATAACAGATGCAAACTTGTCCTGTGTGGTGGAGATGAGATTTGATAAAGTAAGTGGAAATCCAGTAAAAGTTTCATTTGGCTACTTTGCACTCTCGAGATAATCGTCACCATGTGCCAAATGCAATATAATAGCAATCTGAACACATTCGCGCATAAATGAAATGACCACAATTTTCTCCAAAACTATAACAGATGCAAACTTGACCTGTGTGGTGGAGATGAGATTTGATAAAGTAAGTGGAAATCCAGTAAAAGTTTCATTTGGCTACTTTGCACTCTCGAGATAATCGTCACCATGTGCCAAATGCAATATAATAGCAATCTGAACACATTCGCGCATAAATGAAATGACCACAATTTTCTCCAAAACTATAACAGATGCAAACTTGTCCTGTGTGGTGGAGATGAGATTTGATAAAGTAAGTGGAAATGCAGTAAAAGTTTCATTTGGCTACTTTGCACTCTCGAGATAATCGTCACCATGTGCCAAATGCAATATAATAGCAATCTGAACACATTCGCGCATAAATGAAATGACCACAATTTTCTCCAAAACTATAACAGATGCAAACTTGTCCTGTGTGGTGGAGATGAGATTTGATAAAGTAAGTGGAAATCCAGTAAAAGTTTAATTTGGCTACTTTGCACTCTCGAGATAATTGTCATTATGTGCCAAATGCAATATAATAGCAATCTGAACACATTCGCGCATAAATGAAATGACCACAATTTTCTCCAAAACTATAACAGATGCAAACTTGTCCTGTGTGGTGGAGATGAGATTTGATAAAGTAAGTGGAAATCCAGTAAAAGCTTCATTTGGCTACTTTGCACTCTCGAGATAATCGTCACCATGTGCCAAATGCACTATATTAGCAATCTGAACACATTCGCGCATAAATGAAATGACCACAATTTTCTCCAAAACTATAACAGATGCAAACTTGTCCTGTGTGGTGGAGATGAGATTTGATAAAGTAAGTGGAAATCCAGTAAAAGTTTCATTTGGCTACTTTGCACTCTCGAGATAATCGTCACCATGTGCCAAATGCAATATAATAGCAATCTGAACACATTCGCGCATAAATGAAATGACCACAATTTTCTCCAAAACTATAACAGATGCAAACTCGTCCTGTGTGGTGGAGATGAGATTTGATAAAGTAAGTGGAAATCCAGTAAAAGTTTCATTTGGCTACTTTGCACTTCCGAGATAATCGTCACCATGTGCCAAATGCAATATAATAGCAATCTGAACACATTCGTGCATAAATGGAATGACCACAATTTTCTCCAAAACTATAACAGATGCAAACTTGTCCTGTGTGGTGGAGATGAGATTTGATAAAGTAAGTGGAAATCCAGTAAAAGTTTCATTTGGCTACTTTGCACTCTCGAGATAATCGTCACCATGTGCCAAATGCAATATAATAGCAATCTGAACACATTCGCGCATAAATGAAATGGCCACAATTTTCTCCAAAACTATAACAGATGCAAACTTGTCCTGTGTGGTGGAGATGAGATTTGATAAAGTAAGTGGAAATCCAGTAAAAGTTTCATTTGGCTACTTTGCACTCTCGAGATAATCGTCACCATGTGCCAAATGCAATATAATAGCAATCTGAACACATTCGCGCATAAATGAAATGACCACAATTTTCTCCAAAACTATAACAGATGCAAACTTGTCCTGTGTGGTGGAGATGAGATTTGATAAAGTAAGTGGAAATCCAGTAAAAGTTTCATTTGGCTACTTTGCACTCTCGAGATAATCGTCACCATGTGCCAAATGCAATATAATAGCAATCTGAACACATTCGCGCATAAATGAAATGACCACAATTTTCTCCAAAACTATAACAGATGCAAACTTGTCCTGTGTGGTGGAGATGAGATTTGATAAAGTAAGTGGAAATCCAGTAAAAGTTTCATTTGGCTACTTTGCACTCTCGAGATAATCGTCACCATGTGCCAAATGCAATATAATAGCAATCTGAACACATTCGCGCATAAATGAAATGACCACAATTTTCTCCAAAACTATAACAGATGCAAACTTGTCCTGTGTGGTGGAGATGAGATTTGATAAAGTAAGTGGAAATCCAGTAAAGGTTTCATTTGGCTACTTTGCACTCTCGAGATAATCGTCACCATGTGCCAAATGCAATACAATAGCAATCTGAACACATTCGCGCATAAATGAAATGACCACAATTTTCTCCAAAACTATAACAGATGCAAACTTGTCCTGTGTGGTGGAGATGAGATTTGATAAAGTAAGTGGAAATCCAGTAAAAGTTTCATTTGGCTACTTTGCACTCTCGAGATAATCGTCACCATGTGCCAAATGCAATATAATAGCAATCTGAACACATTCACGCATAAATGAAATGACCACAATTTTCTCCAAAACTATAACAGATGCAAACTTGTCCTGTGTGGTGGAGATGAGATTTGATAAAGTAAGTGGAAATCCAGTAAAAGTTTCATTTGGCTACTTTGCACTCTCGAGATAATCGTCACCATGTGCCAAATGCAATATAATAGCAATCTGAACACATTCGCGCATAAATGAAATGACCACAATTTTCTCCAAAACTATAACAGATGCAAACTTGTCCTGTGTGGTGGAGATGAGATTTGATAAAGTAAGTGGAAATCCAGTAAAAGTTTCATTTGGCTACTTTGCACTCTCGAGATAATCGTCACCATGTGCCAAATGCAATATAATAGCAATCTGAACACATTCGCGCATAAATGAAATGACCACAATTTTCTCCAAAACTATAACAGATGCAAACTTGTCCTGTGTGGTGGAGATGAGATTTGATAAAGTAAGTGGAAATCCAGTAAAAGTTTCATTTGGCTACTTTGCACTCTCGAGATAATCGTCACCATGTGCCAAATGCAATATAATAGCAATCTGAACACATTCCCGCATAAATGAAATGACCACAATTTTCTCCAAAACTATAACAGATGCAAACTTGTCCTGTGTGGTGGAGATGAGATTTGATAAAGTAAGTGGAAATCCAGTAAAAGTTTCATTTGGCTACTTTGCACTCTCGAGATAATCGTCACCATGTGCCAAATGCAATATAATAGCAATCTGAACACATTCGCGCATAAATGAAATGACCACAATTTTCTCCAAAACTATAACAGATGCAAACTTGTCCTGTGTGGTGGAGATGAGATTTGATAAAGTAAGTGGAAATCCAGTAAAAGTTTCATTTGGCTACTTTGCACTCTCGAGATAATCGTCACCATGTGCCAAATGCAATATAATAGCAATCTGAACACATTCGCGCATAAATGAAATGACCACAATTTTCTCCAAAACTATAACAGATGCAAACTTGTCCTGTGTGGTGGAGATGAGATTTGATAAAGTAAGTGGAAATCCAGTAAAAGTTTCATTTGGCTACTTTGCACTCTCGAGATAATCGTCACCATGTGCCAAATGCAATATAATAGCAATCTGAACACATTCGCGCATAAATGAAATGACCACAATTTTCTTCAAAACTATAACAGATGCAAACTTGTCCTGTGTGGTGGAGATGAGATTTGATAAAGTAAGTGGAAATCCAGTAAAAGTTTCATTTGGCTACTTTGCACTCTCGAGATAATCGTCACCATGTGCCAAATGCAATATAATAGCAATCTGAACACATTCGCGCATAAATGAAATGACCACAATTTTCTCCAAAACTATAACAGATGCTATCTTGTCCTGTGTGGTGGAGATGAGATTTGATAAAGTAAGTGGAAATCCAGTAAAAGTTTCATTTGGCTACTTTGCACTCTCGAGATAATCGTCACCATGTGCCAAATGCAATATAATAGCAATCTGAACACATTCGCGCATAAATGAAATGACCACAATTTTCTCCAAAACTATAACAGATGCAAACTTGTCCTGTGTGGTGGAGATGAGATTTGATAAAGTAAGTGGAAATCCAGTAAAAGTTTCATTTGGCTACTTTGCACTCTCGAGATAATCGTCACCATGTGCCAAATGCAATATAATAGCAATCTGAACACATTCGCGCATAAATGAAATGACCACAATTTTCTCCAAAACTATAACAGATGCAAACTTGTCCTGTGTGGTGGAGATGAGATTTGATAAAGTAAGTGGAAATCCAGTAAAAGTTTCATTTGGCTACTTTGCACTCTCGAGATAATCGTCACCATGTGCCAAATGCAATATAATAGCAACCTGAACACATTCGCGCATAAATGAAATGACCACAATTTTCTCCAAAACTATAACAGATGCAAACTTGTCCTGTGTGGTGGAGATGAGATTTGATAAAGTAAGTGGAAATCCAGTAAAAGTTTCATTTGGCTACTTTGCACTCTCGAGATAATCCTCACCATGTGCCAAATGCAATATAATAGCAATCTGAACACATTCGCGCATAAATGAAATGACCACAATTTTCTCCAAAACTATAACAGATGAAAACTTGTCCTGTGTGGTGGAGATGAGATTTGATAAAGTAAGTGGAAATCCAGTAAAAGTTTCATTTGGCTACTTTGCACTCTCGAGATAATCGTCACCATGTGCCAAATGCAATATAATAGCAATCTGAACACATTCGCGCATAAATGAAATGACCACAATTTTCTCCAAAACTATAACAGATGCAAACTTGTCCTGTGTGGTGGAGATGAGATTTGATAAAGTAAGTGGAAATCCAGTAAAAGTTTCATTTGGCTACTTTGCGCTCTCGAGATAATCGTCACCATGTGCCAAATGCAATATAATAGCAATCTGAACACATTCGCGCATAAATGAAATGACCACAATTTTCTCCAAAACTATAACAGATGCAAACTTGTCCTGTGTGGTGGAGATGAGATTTGATAAAGTAAGTGGAAATCCAGTAAAGGTTTCATTTGGCTACTTTGCACTCTCTCGACATATTCGTCACCATGTGCCAAATGCAATACAATAGCAATCTGAACACATTCGCGCATAAATGAAATGACCACAATTTTCTCCAAAACTATAACAGATGCAAACTTGTCCTGTGTGGTGGAGATGAGATTTGATAAAGTAAGTGGAAATCCAGTAAAAGTTTCATTTGGCTACTTTGCACTCTCGAGATAATCGTCACCATGTGCCAAATGCAATATAATAGCAATCTGAACACATTCGCGCATAAATGAAATGACCACAATTTTCTCCAAAACTATAACAGATGCAAACTTGTCCTGTGTGGTGGAGATGAGATTTGATAAAGTAAGTGGAAATCCAGTAAAAGTTTCATTTGGCTACTTTGCACTCTCGAGATAATCGTCACCATGTGCCAAATGCAATATAATAGCAATCTGAACACATTCGCGCATAAATGAAATGACCACAATTTTCTCCAAAACTATAACAGATGCAAACTTGTCCTGTGTGGTGGAGATGAGATTTGATAAAGTAAGTGGAAATGCAGTAAAAGTTTCAGTTGGCTACTTTGCACTCTCGAGATAATCGTCACCATGTGCCAAATGCAATATAATAGCAATCTGAACACATTCGCGCATAAATGAAATGACCACAATTTTCTCCAAAACTATAACAGATGCAAACTTGTCCTGTGTGGTGGAGATGAGATTTGATAAAGTAAGTGGAAATCCAGTAAAAGTTTCATTTGGCTACTTTGCACTCTCGAGATAATCGTCATTATGTGCCAAATGCAATATAATAGCAATCTGAACACATTCGCGCATAAATGAAATGACCACAATTTTCTCCAAAACTATAACAGATGCAAACTTGTCCTGTGTGGTGGAGATGAGATTTGATAAAGTAAGTGGAAATCCAGTAAAAGCTTCATTTGGCTACTTTGCACTCTCGAGATAATCGTCACCATGTGCCAAATGCAATATAATAGCAATCTGAACACATTCGCGCATAAATGAAATGACCACAATTTTCTCCAAAACTATAACAGATGCAAACTTGTCCTGTGTGGTGGAGATGAGATTTGATAAAGTAAGTGGAAATCCAGTAAAAGTTTCATTTGGCTACTTTGCACTCTCGAGATAATCGTCACCATGTGCCAAATGCAATATAATAGCAATCTGAACACATTCGCGCATAAATGAAATGACCACAATTTTCTCCAAAACTATAACAGATGCAAACTCGTCCTGTGTGGTGGAGATGAGATTTGATAAAGTAAGTGGAAATCCAGTAAAAGTTTCATTTGGCTACTTTGCACTCTCGAGATAATCGTCACCATGTGCCAAATGCAATATAATAGCAATCTGAACACATTCGCGCATAAATGAAATGACGACAATTTTCTCCAAAACTATAACAGATGCAAACTTGTCCTGTGTGGTGGAGATGAGATTTGATAAAGTAAGTGGAAATCCAGTAAAGGTTTCATTTGGCTACTTTGCACTCTCGAGATAATCGTCACCATGTGCCAAATGCAATACAATAGCAATCTGAACACATTCGCGCATAAATGAAATGACCACAATTTTCTCCAAAACTATAACAGATGCAAACTTGTCCTGTGTGGTGGAGATGAGATTTGATAAAGTAAGTGGAAATCCAGTAAAAGTTTAATTTAGCTACTTTGCACTCTCGAGATAATCGTCACCAAGTGCCAAATGCAATATAATAGCAATCTGAACACATTCGCGCATAAATGAAATGACCACAATTTTCTCCAAAACTATAACAGATGCAAACTTGTCCTGTGTGGTGGAGATGAGATTTGATAAAGTAAGTGGAAATCCAGTAAAAGTTTCATTTGGCTACTTTGCACTCTCGAGATAATCGTCACCATGTGCCAAATGCAATATAATAGCAATCTGAACACATTCGCGCATAAATGAAATGACCACAATTTTCTCCAAAACTATAACAGATGCAAACTTGTCCTGTGTGGTGGAGATGAGATTTGATAAAGTAAGTGGAAATCCAGTAAAAGTTTCATTTGGCTACTTTGCACTCTCGAGATAATCGTCACCATGTGCCAAATGCAATATAATAGCAATCTGAACACATTCGCGCATAAATGAAATGACCACAATTTTCTCCAAAACTATAACAGATGCAAACTTGTCCTGTGTGGTGGAGATGAGATTTGATAAAGTAAGTGGAAATCCAGTAAAAGTTTAATTTGGCTACTTTGCACTCTCGAGATAATCGTCACCATGTGCCAAATGCAATATAATAGCAATCTGAACACATTCGCGCATAAATGAAATGACCACAATTTTCTCCAAAACTATAACAGATGCTAACTTGTCCTGTGTGGTGGAGATGAGATTTGATAAAGTAAGTGGAAATCCAGTAAAAGTTTAATTTGGCTACTTTGCACTCTCGAGATAATCGTCACCATGTGCCAAATGCAATATAATAGCAATCTGAACACATTCGCGCATAAATGAAATGACCACAATTTTCTCCAAAACTATAACAGATGCAAACTTGTCCTGTGTGGTGGAGATGAGATTTGATAAAGTAAGTGGAAATCCAGTAAAAGTTTCATTTGGCTACTTTGCACTCTCGAGATAATCGTCACCATGTGCCAAATGCAATATAATAGCAATCTGAACACATTCGCGCATAAATGAAATGACCACAATTTTCTCCAAAACTATAACAGATGCAAACTTGTCCTGTGTGGTGGAGATGAGATTTGATAAAGTAAGTGGAAATCCAGTAAAAGTTTCATTTGGCTACTTTGCACTCTCGAGATAATCGTCACCATGTGCCAAATGCAATATAATAGCAACCTGAACACATTCGCGCATAAATGGAATGACCACAATTTTCTCCAAAACTATAACAGATGCAAACTTGTCCTGTGTGGTGGAGATGAGATTTGATAAAGTAAGTGGAAATCCAGTAAAAGTTTCATTTGGCTACTTTGCACTCTCGAGATAATCCTCACCATGTGCCAAATGCAATATAATAGCAATCTGAACACATTCGCGCATAAATGAAATGACCACAATTTTCTCCAAAACTATAACAGATGAAAACTTGTCCTGTGTGGTGGAGATGAGATTTGATAAAGTAAGTGGAAATCCAGTAAAAGTTTCATTTGGCTACTTTGCACTCTCGAGATAATCGTCACCATGTGCCAAATGCAATATAATAGCAATCTGAACACATTCGCGCATAAATGAAATGACCACAATTTTCTCCAAAACTATAACAGATGCAAACTTGTCCTGTGTGGTGGAGATGAGATTTGATAAAGTAAGTGGAAATCCAGTAAAAGTTTCATTTGGCTACTTTGCACTCTCGAGATAATCGTCACCATGTGCCAAATGCAATATAATAGCAATCTGAACACATTCGCGCATAAATGAAATGACCACAATTTTCTCCAAAACTATAACAGATGCAAACTTGTCCTGTGTGGTGGAGATGAGATTTGATAAAGTAAGTGGAAATCCAGTAAAAGTTTCATTTGGCTACTTTGCACTCTCGAGATAATCGTCACCATGTGCCAAATGCAATATAATAGCAACCTGAACACATTCGCGCATAAATGAAATGACCACAATTTTCTCCAAAACTATAACAGATGCAAACTTGTCCTGTGTGGTGGAGATGAGATTTGATAAAGTAAGTGGAAATCCAGTAAAAGTTTCATTTGGCTACTTTGCACTCTCGAGATAATCCTCACCATGTGCCAAATGCAATATAATAGCAATCTGAACACATTCGCGCATAAATGAAATGACCACAATTTTCTCCAAAACTATAACAGATGCAAACTTGTCCTGTGTGGTGGAGATGAGATTTGATAAAGTAAGTGGAAATCCAGTAAAAGTTTCATTTGGCTACTTTGCACTCTCGAGATAATCGTCACCATGTGCCAAATGCAATATAATAGCAATCTGAACACATTTGCGCATAAATGAAATGACCACAATGTTCTCCAAAACTATAACAGATGCAAACTTGTCCTGTGTGGTGGAGATGAGATTTGATAAAGTAAGTGAAAATCCAGTAAAAGTTTCATTTGGCTACTTTGCACTCTCGAGATAATCGTCACCATGTGCCAAATGCAATATAATAGCAATCTGAACACATTCGCGCATAAATGAAATGACCACAATTTTCTCCAAAACTATAACAGATGCAAACTTGACTGTGTGGTGGAGATGAGATTTGATAAAGTAAGTGGAAATAGAGTAAAAGTTTCATTTGGCTACTTTGCACTCTCGAGATAATCGTCACCATGTGCCAAATGCAATATAATAGCAATCTGAACACATTCGCGCATAAATGAAATGACCACAATTTTCTCCAAAACTATAACAGATGCAAACTTGTCCTGTGTGGTGGAGATGAGATTTGATAAAGTAAGTGGAAATCCAGTAAAAGTTTCATTTGGCTACGTTGCACTCTCGAGATAATCGTCATTATGTGCCAAATGCAATATAATAGCAATCTGAACACATTCGCGCATAAATGAAATGACCACAATTTTCTCCAAAACTATAACAGATGCAAACTTGTCCTGTGTGGTGGAGATGAGATTTGATAAAGTAAGTGGAAATCCAGTAAAAGTTTCATTTGGCTACTTTGCACTCTCGAGATAATCGTCACCATGTGCCAAATGCAATATAATAGCAATCTGAACACATTCGCGCATAAATGAAATGTCCACAATTTTCTCCAAAACTATAACAGATGCAAACTTGTCCTGTGTGGTGGAGATGAGATTTGATAAAGTAAGTGGAAATCCAGTAAAAGTTTCATTTGGCTACTTTGCACTCTCGAGATAATCGTCACCATGTGCCAAATGCAATATAATAGCAATCTGAACACATTCGCGCATAAATGAAATGACCACAATTTTCTCCAAAACTATAACAGATGCAAACTTGTCCTGTGTGGTGGAGATGAGATTTGATAAAGTAAGTGGAAATCCAGTAAAAGTTTCATTTGGCTACTTTGCACTCTCGAGATAATCGTCACCATGTGCCAAATGCAATATAATAGCAATCTGAACACATTCGCGCATAAATGAAATGACCACAATTTTCTCCAAAACTATAACAGATGCAAACTTGTCCTGTGTGGTGGAGATGAGATTTGATAAAGTAAGTGGAAATCCAGTAAAAGTTTAATTTGGCTACTTTGCACTCTCGAGATAATCGTCACCATGTGCCAAATGCAATATAATAGCAATCTGAACACATTCGCGCATAAATGAAATGACCACAATTTTCTCCAAAACTATAACACATGCTAACTTGTCCTGTGTGGTGGAGATGAGATTTGATAAAGTAAGTGGAAATCCAGTAAAAGTTTAATTTGGCTACTTTGCACTCTCGAGATAATCGTCACCATGTGCCAAATGCAATATAATAGCAATCTGAACACATTCGCGCATAAATGAAATGACCACAATTTTCTCCAAAACTATAACAGATGCAAACTTGTCCTGTTTGGTGGAGATGAGATTTGATAAAGTAAGTGGAAATCCAGTAAAAGTTTCATTTGGCTACTTTGCACTCTCGAGATAATCGTCACCATGTGCCAAATGCAATATAATAGCAATCTGAACACATTCGCGCATAAATGAAATGACCACAATTTTCTCCAAAACTATAACAGATGCAAACTTGTCCTGTGTGGTGGAGATGAGATTTGATAAAGTAAGTGGAAATCCAGTAAAAGTTTCATTTGGCTACTTTGCACTCTCGAGATAATCGTCACCATGTGCCAAATGCAATATAATAGCAACCTGAACACATTCGCGCATAAATGAAATGACCACAATTTTCTCCAAAACTATAACAGATGCAAACTTGTCCTGTGTGGTGGAGATGAGATTTGATAAAGTAAGTGGAAATCCAGTAAAAGTTTCATTTGGCTACTTTGCACTCTCGAGATAATCCTCACCATGTGCCAAATGCAATATAATAGCAATCTGAACACATTCGCGCATAAATGAAATGACCACAATTTTCTCCAAAACTATAACAGATGAAAACTTGTCCTGTGTGGTGGAGATGAGATTTGATAAAGTAAGTGGAAATCCAGTAAAAGTTTCATTTGGCTACTTTGCACTCTCGAGATAATCGTCACCATGTGCCAAATGCAATATAATAGCAATCTGAACACATTCGCGCATAAATGAAATGACCACAATTTTCTCCAAAACTATAACAGATGCAAACTTGTCCTGTGTGGTGGAGATGAGATTTGATAAAGTAAGTGGAAATCCAGTAAAAGTTTCATTTGGCTACTTTGCACTCTCGAGATAATCGTCACCATGTGCCAAATGCAATATAATAGCAATCTGAACACATTCGCGCATAAATGAAATGACCACAATTTTCTCCAAAACTATAACAGATGCAAACTTGTCCTGTGTGGTGGAGATGAGATTTGATAAAGTAAGTGGAAATCCAGTAAAAGTTTCATTTGGCTACTTTGCACTCTCGAGATAATCGTCACCATGTGCCAAATGCAATATAATAGCAATCTGAACACATTCGCGCATAAATGAAATGACCACAATTTTCTCCAAAACTATAACAGATGCAAACTTGTCCTGTGTGGTGGAGATGAGATTTGATAAAGTAAGTGGAAATCCAGTAAAAGTTTCATTTGGCTACTTTGCACTCTCGAGATAATCGTCACCATGTGCCAAATGCAATATAATAGCAATCTGAACACATTCGCGCATAAATGAAATGACCACAATTTTCTCCAAAACTATAACAGATGCAAACTTGTCCTGTGTGGTGGAGATGAGATTTGATAAAGTAAGTGGAAATCCAGTAAAAGTTTCATTTGGCTACTTTGCACTCTCGAGATAATCGTCACCATGTGCCAAATGCAATATAATAGCAATCTGAACACATTCGCGCATAAATGAAATGACCACAATTTTCTCCAAAACTATAACAGATGCAAACTTGACTGTGTGGTGGAGATGAGATTTGATAAAGTAAGTGGAAATAGAGTAAAAGTTTCATTTGGCTACTTTGCACTCTCGAGATAATCGTCACCATGTGCCAAATGCAATATAATAGCAATCTGAACACATTCGCGCATAAATGAAATGACCACAATTTTCTCCAAAACTATAACAGATGCAAACTTGTCCTGTGTGGTGGAGATGAGATTTGATAAAGTAAGTGGAAATCCAGTAAAAGTTTCATTTGGCTACGTTGCACTCTCGAGATAATCGTCATTATGTGCCAAATGCAATATAATAGCAATCTGAACACATTCGCGCATAAATGAAATGACCACAATTTTCTCCAAAACTATAACAGATGCAAACTTGTCCTGTGTGGTGGAGATGAGATTTGATAAAGTAAGTGGAAATCCAGTAAAAGTTTCATTTGGCTACTTTGCACTCTCGAGATAATCGTCACCATGTGCCAAATGCAATATAATAGCAATCTGAACACATTCGCGCATAAATGAAATGACCACAATTTTCTCCAAAACTATAACAGATGCAAACTTGTCCTGTGTGGTGGAGATGAGATTTGATAAAGTAAGTGGAAATCCAGTAAAAGTTTCATTTGGCTACTTTGCACTCTCGAGATAATCGTCACCATGTGCCAAATGCAATATAATAGCAATCTGAACACATTCGCGCATAAATGAAATGACCACAATTTTCTCCAAAACTATAACAGATGCAAACTTGTCCTGTGTGGTGGAGATGAGATTTGATAAAGTAAGTGGAAATCCAGTAAAAGTTTCATTTGGCTACTTTGCACTCTCGAGATAATCGTCACCATGTGCTAAATGCAATATAATAGCAATCTGAACACATTCGCGCATAAATGAAATGACCACAATTTTCTCCAAAACTATAACAGATGCAAACTTGTCCTGTGTGGTGGAGATGAGATTTGATAAAGTAAGTGGAAATCCAGTAAAAGTTTCATTTGGCTACTTTGCACTCTCGAGATAATCGTCACCATGTGCCAAATGCAATATAATAGCAATCTGAACACATTCGCGCATAAATGAAATGACCACAATTTTCTCCAAAACTATAACAGATGCAAACTTGTCCTGTGTGGTGGAGATGAGATTTGATAAAGTAAGTGGAAATCCAGTAAAAGTTTCATTTGGCTA
This sequence comes from Anomaloglossus baeobatrachus, assembly GCF_048569485.1. Classification (NCBI taxonomy): domain Eukaryota; kingdom Metazoa; phylum Chordata; class Amphibia; order Anura; family Aromobatidae; genus Anomaloglossus; species Anomaloglossus baeobatrachus. Next base: position 12,109 of record NW_027443716.1, on the reverse strand, counting down.
CTTTGCACTCTCGAGATAATCGTCACCATGTGCCAAATGCAATATAATAGCAATCTGAACACATTCGCGCATAAATGAAATGACCACAATTTTCTCCAAAACTATAACAGATGCAAACTTGTCCTGTGTGGTGGAGATGAGATTTGATAAAGTAAGTGGAAATCCAGTAAAAGTTTCATTTGGCTACTTTGCACTCTCGAGATAATCGTCACCATGTGCCAAATGCAATATAATAGCAATCTGAACACATTCGCGCATAAATGAAATGACCACAATTTTCTCCAAAACTATAACAGATGCAAACTTGACTGTGTGGTGGAGATGAGATTTGATAAAGTAAGTGGAAATAGAGTAAAAGTTTCATTTGGCTACTTTGCACTCTCGAGATAATCGTCACCATGTGCCAAATGCAATATAATAGCAATCTGAACACATTCGCGCATAAATGAAATGACCACAATTTTCTCCAAAACTATAACAGATGCAAACTTGTCCTGTGTGGTGGAGATGAGATTTGATAAAGTAAGTGGAAATCCAGTAAAAGTTTCATTTGGCTACGTTGCACTCTCGAGATAATCGTCATTATGTGCCAAATGCAATATAATAGCAATCTGAACACATTCGCGCATAAATGAAATGACCACAATTTTCTCCAAAACTATAACAGATGCAAACTTGTCCTGTGTGGTGGAGATGAGATTTGATAAAGTGGAAATCCAGTAAAAGTTTCATTTGGCTACTTTGCACTCTCGAGATAATCGTCACCATGTGCCAAATGCAATATAATAGCAATCTGAACACATTCGCGCATAAATGAAATGACCACAATTTTCTCCAAAACTATAACAGATGCAAACTTGTCCTGTGTGGTGGAGATGAGATTTGATAAAGTAAGTGGAAATCCAGTAAAAGTTTCATTTGGCTACTTTGCACTCTCGAGATAATCGTCACCATGTGCCAAATGCAATATAATAGCAATCTGAACACATTCGCGCATAAATGAAATGACCACAATTTTCTCCAAAACTATAACAGATGCAAACTTGTCCTGTGTGGTGGAGATGAGATTTGATAAAGTAAGTGGAAATCCAGTAAAAGTTTCATTTGGCTACTTTGCACTCTCGAGATAATCGTCACCATGTGCTAAATGCAATATAATAGCAATCTGAACACATTCGCGCATAAATGAAATGACCACAATTTTCTCCAAAACTATAACAGATGCAAACTTGTCCTGTGTGGTGGAGATGAGATTTGATAAAGTAAGTGGAAATCCAGTAAAAGTTTCATTTGGCTACTTTGCACTCTCGAGATAATCGTCACCATGTGCCAAATGCAATATAATAGCAATCTGAACACATTCGCGCATAAATGAAATGACCACAATTTTCTCCAAAACTATAACAGATGCAAACTTGTCCTGTGTGGTGGAGATGAGATTTGATAAAGTAAGTGGAAATCCAGTAAAAGTTTCATTTGGCTACTTTGCACTCTCGAGATAATCGTCACCATGTGCCAAATGCAATATAATAGCAATCTGAACACATTCGCGCATAAATGAAATGACCACAATTTTCTCCAAAACTATAACAGATGCAAACTTGTCCTGTGTGGTGGAGATGAGATTTGATAAAGTAAGTGGAAATCCAGTAAAAGTTTCATTTGGCTACTTTGCACTCTCGAGATAATCGTCACCATGTGCCAAATGCAATATAATAGCAATCTGAACACATTCGCGCATAAATGAAATGACCACAATTTTCTCCAAAACTATAACAGATGCAAACTTGTCCTGTGTGGTGGAGATGAGATTTGATAAAGTAAGTGGAAATCCAGTAAAAGTTTCATTTGGCTACTTTGCACTCTCGAGATAATCGTCATTATGTGCCAAATGCAATATACTAGCAATCTGAACACATTCGCGCATAAATGAAATGACCACAATTTTCTCCAAAACTATAACAGATGCAAACTTGTCCTGTGTGGTGGAGATGAGATTTGATAAAGTAAGTGGAAATCCAGTAAAAGTTTCATTTGGCTACTTTGCACTCTCGAGATAATCGTCACCATGTGCCAAATGCAATATAATAGCAATCTGAACACATTCGCGCATAAATGAAATGACCACAATTTTCTCCAAAACTATAACAGATGCAAACTTGTCCTGTGTGGTGGAGATGAGATTTGATAAAGTAAGTGGAAATCCAGTAAAAGTTTCATTTGGCTACTTTGCACTCTCGAGATAATCGTCACCATGTGCCAAATGCAATATAATAGCAATCTGAACACATTCGCGCATAAATGAAATGACCACAATTTTCTCCAAAACTATAACAGATGCAAACTTGTCCTGTGTGGTGGAGATGAGATTTGATAAAGTAAGTGGAAATCCAGTAAAAGTTTCATTTGGCTACTTTGCACTCTCGAGATAATCGTCACCATGTGCCAAATGCAATATAATAGCATTCTGAACACATTCGCGCATAAATGAAATGACCACAATTTTCTCCAAAACTATAACAGATGCAAACTTGTCCTGTGTGGTGGAGATGAGATTTGATAAAGTAAGTGGAAATCCAGTAAAAGTTTCATTTGGCTACTTTGCACTCTCGAGATAATCGTCACCATGTGCCAAATGCAATATAATAGCAATCTGAACACATTCGCGCATAAATGAAATGACCACAATTTTCTCCAAAACTATAACAGATGCAAACTTGTCCTGTGTGGTGGAGATGAGATTTGATAAAGTAAGTGGAAATCCAGTAAAAGTTTAATTTGGCTACTTTGCACTCTCGAGATAATCGTCACCATGTGCCAAATGCAATATAATAGCAATCTGAACACATTCGCGCATAAATGAAATGACCACAATTTTCTCCAAAACTATAACAGATGCAAACTTGTCCTGTGTGGTGGAGATGAGATTTGATAAAGTAAGTGGAAATCCAGTAAAAGTTTCATTTGGCTACTTTGCACTCTCGAGATAATCGTCACCATGTGCCAAATGCAATATAATAGCAATCTGAACACATTCGCGCATAAATGAAATGACCACAATTTTCTCCAAAACTATAACAGATGCAAACTTGTCCTGTGTGGTGGAGATGAGATTTGATAAAGTAAGTGGAAATCCAGTAAAAGTTTCATTTGGCTACTTTGCACTCTCGAGATAATTGTCATTATGTGCCAAATGCAATATAATAGCAATCTGAACACATTCGCGCATAAATGAAATGACCACAATTTTCTCCAAAACTATAACAGATGCAAACTTGTCCTGTGCGGTGGAGATGAGATTTGATAAAGTAAGTGGAAATCCAGTAAAAGTTTCATTTGGCTACTTTGCACTCTCGAGATAATCGTCACCATGTGCCAAATGCAATATAATAGCAATCTGAACACATTCGCGCATAAATGAAATGACCACAATTTTCTCCAAAACTATAACAGATGCAAACTTGTCCTGTGTGGTGGAGATGAGATTTGATAAAGTAAGTGGAAATCCAGTAAAAGTTTCATTTGGCTACTTTGCACTCTCGAGATAATCGTCACCATGTGCCAAATGCAATATAATAGCAATCTGAACACATTCGCGCATAAATGAAATGACCACAATTTTCTCCAAAACTATAACAGATGCAAACTTGTCCTGTGTGGTGGAGATGAGATTTGATAAAGTAAGTGGAAATCCAGTAAAAGTTTCATTTGGCTACTTTGCACTCTCGAGATAATCGTCATTATGTGCCAAATGCAATATACTAGCAATCTGAACACATTCGCGCATAAATGAAATGACCACAATTTTCTCCAAAACTATAACAGATGCAAACTTGTCCTGTGTGGTGGAGATGAGATTTGATAAAGTAAGTGGAAATCCAGTAAAAGTTTCATTTGGCTACTTTGCACTCTCGAGATAATCGTCACCATGTGCCAAATGCAATATAATAGCAATCTGAACACATTCGCGCATAAATGAAATGACCACAATTTTCTCCAAAACTATAACAGATGCAAACTTGTCCTGTGTGGTGGAGATGAGATTTGATAAAGTAAGTGGAAATCCAGTAAAAGTTTCATTTGGCTACGTTGCACTCTCGAGATAATCGTCATTATGTGCCAAATGCAATATAATAGCAATCTGAACACATTCGCGCATAAATGAAATGACCACAATTTTCTCCAAAACTATAACAGATGCAAACTTGTCCTGTGTGGTGGAGATGAGATTTGATAAAGTAAGTGGAAATCCAGTAAAAGTTTCATTTGGCTACTTTGCACTCTCGAGATAATCGTCACCATGTGCCAAATGCAATATAATAGCAATCTGAACACATTCGCGCATAATGAAATGACCACAAATTTCTCCAAAACTATAACAGATGCAAACTTGTCCTGTGTGGTGGAGATGAGATTTGATAAAGTAAGTGGAAATCCAGTAAAAGTTTCATTTGGCTACTTTGCACTCTCGAGATAATCGTCACCATGTGCCAAATGCAATATAATAGCAATCTGAACACATTCGCGCATAAATGAAATGACCACAATTTTCTCCAAAACTATAACAGATGCAAACTTGTCCTGTGTGGTGGAGATGAGATTTGATAAAGTAAGTGGAAATCCAGTAAAAGTTTCATTTGGCTACTTTGCACTCTCGAGATAATCGTCACCATGTGCCAAATGCAATATAATAGCAATCTGAACACATTCGCGCATAAATGAAATGACCACAATTTTCTCCAAAACTATAACAGATGCAAACTTGTCCTGTGTGGTGGAGATGAGATTTGATAAAGTAAGTGGAAATCCAGTAAAAGTTTCATTTGGCTACTTTGCACTCTCGAGATAATCGTCACCATGTGCCAAATGCAATATAATAGCAATCTGAACACATTCGCGCATAAATGAAATGACCACAATTTTCTCCAAAACTATAACAGATGCAAACTTGTCCTGTGTGGTGGAGATGAGATTTGATAAAGTAAGTGGAAATCCAGTAAAAGTTTCATTTGGCTACTTTGCACTCTCGAGATAATCGTCACCATGTGCCAAATGCAATATAATAGCAATCTGAACACATTCGCGCATAAATGAAATGACCACAATTTTCTCCAAAACTATAACAGATGCAAACTTGTCCTGTGTGGTGGAGATGAGATTTGATAAAGTAAGTGGAAATCCAGTAAAAGTTTCATTTGGCTACTTTGCACTCTCGAGATAATCGTCACCATGTGCCAAATGCAATATAATAGCAATCTGAACACATTCGCGCATAAATGAAATGACCACAATTTTCTCCAAAACTATAACAGATGCAAACTTGTCCTGTGTGGTGGAGATGAGATTTGATAAAGTAAGTGGAAATCCAGTAAAAGTTTCATTTGGCTACTTTGCACTCTCGAGATAATCGTCATTATGTGCCAAATGCAATATACTAGCAATCTGAACACATTCGCGCATAAATGAAATGACCACAATTTTCTCCAAAACTATAACAGATGCAAACTTGTCCTGTGTGGTGGAGATGAGATTTGATAAAGTAAGTGGAAATCCAGTAAAAGTTTCATTTGGCTACTTTGCACTCTCGAGATAATCGTCACCATGTGCCAAATGCAATATAATAGCAATCTGAACACATTCGCGCATAAATGAAATGACCACAATTTTCTCCAAAACTATAACAGATGCAAACTTGTCCTGTGTGGTGGAGATGAGATTTGATAAAGTAAGTGGAAATCCAGTAAAAGTTTCATTTGGCTACTTTGCACTCTCGAGATAATCGTCACCATGTGCCAAATGCAATATAATAGCAATCTGAACACATTCGCGCATAAATGAAATGACCACAATTTTCTCCAAAACTATAACAGATGCAAACTTGTCCTGTGTGGTGGAGATGAGATTTGATAAAGTAAGTGGAAATCCAGTAAAAGTTTCATTTGGCTACTTTGCACTCTCGAGATAATCGTCACCATGTGCCAAATGCAATATAATAGCAATCTGAACACATTCGCGCATAAATGAAATGACCACAATTTTCTCCAAAACTATAACAGATGCAAACTTGTCCTGTGTGGTGGAGATGAGATTTGATAAAGTAAGTGGAAATCCAGTAAAAGTTTCATTTGGCTACTTTGCACTCTCGAGATAATCGTCACCATGTGCCAAATGCAATATAATAGCAATCTGAACACATTCGCGCATAAATGAAATGACCACAATTTTCTCCAAAACTATAACAGATGCAAACTTGTCCTGTGTGGTGGAGATGAGATTTGATAAAGTAAGTGGAAATCCAGTAAAAGTTTCATTTGGCTACTTTGCACTCTCGAGATAATCGTCACCATGTGCCAAATGCAATATAATAGCAATCTGAACACATTCGCGCATAAATGAAATGACCACAATTTTCTCCAAAACTATAACAGATGCAAACTTGTCCTGTGTGGTGGAGATGAGATTTGATAAAGTAAGTGGAAATCCAGTAAAAGTTTCATTTGGCTACTTTGCACTCTCGAGATAATCGTCACCATGTGCCAAATGCAATATAATAGCAATCTGAACACATTCGCGCATAAATGAAATGACCACAATTTTCTCCAAAACTATAACAGATGCAAACTTGTCCTGTGTGGTGGAGATGAGATTTGATAAAGTAAGTGGAAATCCAGTAAAAGTTTCATTTGGCTACTTTGCACTCTCGAGATAATCGTCATCATGTGCCAAATGCAATATAATAGCAATCTGAACACATTCGCGCATAAATGAAATGACCACAATTTTCTCCAAAACTATAACAGATGCAAACTTGTCCTGTGCGGTGGAGATGAGATTTGATAAAGTAAGTGGAAATCCAGTAAAAGTTTCATTTGGCTACTTTGCACTCTCGAGATAATCGTCACCATGTGCCAAATGCAATATAATAGCAATCTGAACACATTCGCGCATAAATGAAATGACCACAATTTTCTCCAAAACTATAACAGATGCAAACTTGTCCTGTGTGGTGGAGATGAGATTTGATAAAGTAAGTGGAAATCCAGTAAAAGTTTCATTTGGCTACTTTGCACTCTCGAGATAATCGTCACCATGTGCCAAATGCAATATAATAGCAATCTGAACACATTCGCGCATAAATGAAATGACCACAATTTTCTCCAAAACTATAACAGATGCAAACTTGTCCTGTGTGGTGGAGATGAGATTTGATAAAGTAAGTGGAAATCCAGTAAAAGTTTCATTTGGCTACTTTGCACTCTCGAGATAATCGTCACTTATGTGCCAAATGCAATATAATAGCAATCTGAACACATTCGCGCATAAATGAAATGACCACAATTTTCTCCAAAACTATAACAGATGCAAACTTGTCCTGTGTGGTGGAGATGAGATTTGATAAAGTAAGTGGAAATCCAGTAAAAGTTTCATTTGGCTACTTTGCACTCTCGAGATAATCGTCACCATGTGCCAAATGCAATATAATAGCAATCTGAACACATTCGCGCATAAATGAAATGACCACAATTTTCTCCAAAACTATAACAGATGCAAACTTGTCCTGTGTGGTGGAGATGAGATTTGATAAAGTAAGTGGAAATCCAGTAAAAGTTTCATTTGGCTACTTTGCACTCTCGAGATAATCGTCACCATGTGCCAAATGCAATATAATAGCAATCTGAACACATTCGCGCATAAATGAAATGACCACAATTTTCTCCAAAACTATAACAGATGCAAACTTGTCCTGTGTGGTGGAGATGAGATTTGATAAAGTAAGTGGAAATCCAGTAAAAGTTTCATTTGGCTACTTTGCACTCTCGAGATAATCGTCACCATGTGCCAAATGCAATATAATAGCAATCTGAACACATTCGCGCATAAATGAAATGACCACAATTTTCTCCAAAACTATAACAGATGCAAACTTGTCCTGTGTGGTGGAGATGAGATTTGATAAAGTAAGTGGAAATCCAGTAAAAGTTTCATTTGGCTACTTTGCACTCTCGAGATAATCGTCACCATGTGCCAAATGCAATATAATAGCAATCTGAACACATTCGCGCATAAATGAAATGACCACAATTTTCTCCAAAACTATAACAGATGCAAACTTGTCCTGTGTGGTGGAGATGAGATTTGATAAAGTAAGTGGAAATCCAGTAAAAGTTTCATTTGGCTACTTTGCACTCTCGAGATAATCGTCACCATGTGCCAAATGCAATATAATAGCAATCTGAACACATTCGCGCATAAATGAAATGACCACAATTTTCTCCAAAACTATAACAGATGCAAACTTGTCCTGTGTGGTGGAGATGAGATTTGATAAAGTAAGTGGAAATCCAGTAAAAGTTTCATTTGGCTACTTTGCACTCTCGAGATAATCGTCACCATGTGCCAAATGCAATATAATAGCAATCTGAACACATTCGCGCATAAATGAAATGACCACAATTTTCTCCAAAACTATAACAGATGCAAACTTGTCCTGTGTGGTGGAGATGAGATTTGATAAAGTAAGTGGAAATCCAGTAAAAGTTTCATTTGGCTACTTTGCACTCTCGAGATAATTCGTCACTATGTGCCAAATGCAATATAATAGCAATCTGAACACATTCGCGCATAAATGAAATGACCACAATTTTCTCCAAAACTATAACAGATGCAAACTTGTCCTGTGCGGTGGAGATGAGATTTGATAAAGTAAGTGGAAATCCAGTAAAAGTTTCATTTGGCTACTTTGCACTCTCGAGATAATCGTCACCATGTGCCAAATGCAATATAATAGCAATCTGAACACATTCGCGCATAAATGAAATGACCACAATTTCTCCAAAACTATAACAGATGCAAACTTGTCCTGTGTGGTGGAGATGAGATTTGATAAAGTAAGTGGAAATCCAGTAAAAGTTTCATTTGGCTACTTTGCACTCTCGAGATAATCGTCACCATGTGCCAAATGCAATATAATAGCAATCTGAACACATTCGCGCATAAATGAAATGACCACAATTTTCTCCAAAACTATAACAGATGCAAACTTGTCCTGTGTGGTGGAGATGAGATTTGATAAAGTAAGTGGAAATCCAGTAAAAGTTTCATTTGGCTACTTTGCACTCTCGAGATAATCGTCACCATGTGCCAAATGCAATATAATAGCAATCTGAACACATTCGCGCATAAATGAAATGACCACAATTTTCTCCAAAACTATAACAGATGCAAACTTGTCCTGTGTGGTGGAGATGAGATTTGATAAAGTAAGTGGAAATCCAGTAAAAGTTTCATTTGGCTACTTTGCACTCTCGAGATAATCGTCACCATGTGCCAAATGCAATATAATAGCAATCTGAACACATTCGCGCATAAATGAAATGACCACAATTTTCTCCAAAACTATAACAGATGCAAACTTGTCCTGTGTGGTGGAGATGAGATTTGATAAAGTAAGTGGAAATCCAGTAAAAGTTTCATTTGGCTACTTTGCACTCTCGAGATAATCGTCACCATGTGCCAAATGCAATATAATAGCAATCTGAACACATTCGCGCATAAATGAAATGACCACAATTTTCTCCAAAACTATAACAGATGCAAACTTGTCCTGTGTGGTGGAGATGAGATTTGATAAAGTAAGTGGAAATCCAGTAAAAGTTTCATTTGGCTACTTTGCACTCTCGAGATAATCGTCACCATGTGCCAAATGCAATATAATAGCAATCTGAACACATTCGCGCATAAATGAAATGACCACAATTTTCTCCAAAACTATAACAGATGCAAACTTGTCCTGTGTGGTGGAGATGAGATTTGATAAAGTAAGTGGAAATCCAGTAAAAGTTTCATTTGGCTACTTTGCACTCTCGAGATAATCGTCACCATGTGCCAAATGCAATATAATAGCAATCTGAACACATTCGCGCATAAATGAAATGACCACAATTTTCTCCAAAACTATAACAGATGCAAACTTGTCCTGTGTGGTGGAGATGAGATTTGATAAAGTAAGTGGAAATCCAGTAAAAGTTTCATTTGGCTACTTTGCACTCTCGAGATAATCGTCACCATGTGCCAAATGCAATATAATAGCAATCTGAACACATTCGCGCATAAATGAAATGACCACAATTTTCTCCAAAACTATAACAGATGCAAACTTGTCCTGTGTGGTGGAGATGAGATTTGATAAAGTAAGTGGAAATCCAGTAAAAGTTTCATTTGGCTACTTTGCACTCTCGAGATAATCGTCACCATGTGCCAAATGCAATATAATAGCAATCTGAACACATTCGCGCATAAATGAAATGACCACAATTTTCTCCAAAACTATAACAGATGCAAACTTGTCCTGTGTGGTGGAGATGAGATTTGATAAAGTAAGTGGAAATCCAGTAAAAGTTTCATTTGGCTACTTTGCACTCTCGAGATAATCGTCACCATGTGCCAAATGCAATATAATAGCAATCTGAACACATTCGCGCATAAATGAAATGACCACAATTTTCTCTCCAAAACTATAACAGATGAAAACTTGTCCTGTGTGGTGGAGATGAGATTTGATAAAGTAAGTGGAAATCCAGTAAAAGTTTCATTTGGCTACTTTGCGCTCTCGAGATAATCGTCACCATGTGCCAAATGCAATATAATAGCAATCTGAACACATTCGCGCATAAATGAAATGACCACAATTTTCTCCAAAACTATAACAGATGCAAACTTGTCCTGTGTGGTGGAGATGAGATTTGATAAAGTAAGTGGAAATCCAGTAAAAGTTTCATTTGGCTACTTTGCGCTCTCGAGATAATCGTCACCATGTGCCAAATGCAATATAATAGCAATCTGAACACATTCGCGCATAAATGAAATGACCACAATTTTCTCCAAAACTATAACAGATGCAAACTTGACCTGTGTGGTGGAGATGAGATTTGATAAAGTAAGTGGAAATCCAGTAAAAGTTTCATTTGGCTACTTTGCACTCGAGATAATCGTCACCATGTGCCAAATGCAATATAATAGCAATCTGAACACATTCGCGCATAAATGAAATGACCACAATTTTCTCCAAAACTATAACAGATGCAAACTTGTCCTGTGTGGTGGAGATGAGATTTGATAAAGTAAGTGGAAATCCAGTAAAAGTTTCATTTGGCTACTTTGCACTCTCGAGATAATCGTCACCATGTGCCAAATGCAATATAATATCAATCTGAACACATTCGCGCATAAATGAAATGACCACAATTTTCTCCAAAACTATAACAGATGAAAACTTGTCCTGTGTGGTGGAGATGAGATTTGATAAAGTAAGTGGAAATCCAGTAAAAGTTTCATTTGGCTACTTTGCACTCTCGAGATAATCGTCACCATGTGCCAAATGCAATATAATAGCAATCTGAACACATTCGCGCATAAATGAAATGACCACAATTTTCTCCAAAACTATAACAGATGCAAACTTGTCCTGTGTGGTGGAGATGAGATTTGATAAAGTAAGTGGAAATCCAGTAAAAGTTTCATTTGGCTACTTTGCACTCTCGAGATAATCGTCACCATGTGCCAAATGCAATATAATAGCAATCTGAACACATTCGCGCATAAATGAAATGACCACAATTTTCTCCAAAACTATAACAGATGCAAACTTGTCCTGTGTGGTGGAGATGAGATTTGATAAAGTAAGTGGAAATCCAGTAAAAGTTTCATTTGGCTACTTTGCACTCTCGAGATAATCGTCACCATGTGCCAAATGCAATATAATAGCAATCTGAACACATTCGCGCATAAATGAAATGACCACAATTTTCTCCAAAACTATAACAGATGCAAACTTGTCCTGTGTGGTGGAGATGAGATTTGATAAAGTAAGTGGAAATCCAGTAAAAGTTTCATTTGGCTACTTTGCACTCTCGAGATAATCGTCACCATGTGCCAAATGCAATATAATAGCAATCTGAACACATTCGCGCATAAATGAAATGACCACAATTTTCTCCAAAACTATAACAGATGCAAACTTGTCCTGTGTGGTGGAGATGAGATTTGATAAAGTAAGTGGAAATCCAGTAAAAGTTTCATTTGGCTACTTTGCACTCTCGAGATAATCGTC